>NW_015506618.1:186471-197928 GCF_001515645.1 Sinocyclocheilus grahami
CTTTTTACAGTCCTTAATACAGGTTTAGCTGATTTCAGTTTCTGCCTGTAGGTCAGTATTAGATGAACTAAAGAGTGATCAGAGAGCCCCAAAGCTGCTCGTGGTACAGAGTGATATGCATTCTTTATTGTAGTGTAACAGTGATCCAATATATTACTGTCTCTGGTGGGACATGTGATGTGCTGTCTGTATTTCGGCAGTTCACGGGAGAGATTGGCTTTATTAAAGTCCCCGAGAATGATTAAAACAGAGTCCGGGTGTTGTTGTTCTGTGTCTGTGATCAGATCAGCGAGTTTCTGTAAAGCGGAGCTCACGTGCGCTTGCGGAGGGGTACACCACCTCTCATTGATGTAAAAGCATGTCCCGCTGCCGCATGATTTCCCTGTTGATTCTGCGTCGCGTCCACTCTGAACAGCTGAAAACACGGCAGACTCAACGCGCTGTCCGGAATGGCGTCTTTCAGCCAGGTTTCCGTGAAACACAGAGCAGCAGAGTTAGAAAAATCCTTATTTGTCCGGGAGAGCAGAAGGCGTTCGTCTGTTTTGTTGGGTAGAGAGCGGAGGTTCGCCAGATGGATGCTAGGCAACGGCGTTCTGAATCAGCGCTGTCTGAGCTTCACTGAGCTCCCCCGTCTGCGCGTCCTGAAGCGCTTAATCAGCGCCACAGCTCCCCCGACAACAATGTCCAGCAAAACATCTGAATAGTCGAAAACCGGCGAAATATCGGGTGGTGTGGACTTCCTAATGTCCAGCAATTCATCTCTGGTGAAACTGATTGCAGGGATATAACTAAAGACAGGACAAACTAACAAAAACATAAAAACAACTGCGGAGCACGCCACGGAGGCAGCCATCAGCGTCGGCGCAATCATCATAACTGACCAGATGGCAACAGTTCAAAGTGGAATTGGTGGGTTTTTGTTAAATGTGAGCCAAAATCATCACAATTAAAAGAACCAACGACTTAAACTACTTCAGTCTGTGTGCATTGAATTCATTTAATACACGAGTTTCACAATTTGAGTTGAATTACTGAAATAAATGAACTTTTCCACGACATTCAAATTTATTGAGATGCACCTGTATGTGCTTAACCCAGGTGACTAGCCTCCCCTTTGGTGCACTCAGCCTTGGACCAACTAAGAGAAAAAAAGGAAAAATTAGTGAGTTCAATAAAAAAAAATACAAATATTCACTCAAGAAAGAAAACAAACAAAAATCACAATTACTAACAAAAAAAGGCCAATTAACGGAGTAAAGTAGTGTCCTACCTCACTGGCAACAAACCAGTACCACTTAGAATTAGATTTTAAGTGGAGGACCCGCTACCAATTCGGCCCAAACAACTCAACTCGGACCACCACACTCAAAACAAACAAAAAAACAAGAAATGAAAAGCACAAACACTATTTTCATACCACAATAAACCAAACTAAGAAAAACAGCAGCACGACCCGCAGTTAGGCATCAACTGGACTGCGGAAGACTGCAAAAACAAAGCAATAAATAAAAAAACACAGCAAACAACATATTACTGAACAATTATCTCATCATACATACATACTCCGATCCGCAGCTGCACAAACATAGGATGTCTTCATAAATATTGTTTCACTAAAAATACACGAGAAACACTTGACTAGTAATTCAAAACAAAAATCAACATAAAACAACAGCCTGCATACCTAAAACTTCCAACGAGTGCTTGACGCAGCTCACCGATGACTTAACAGGCACGGCTGCAGCAACATCTTGCCAATAGAAAAACAAGAACGAACATTACTATAATAGACTAAAACACACAATACACGCATAATCAACCATCACCTACTTCAACTACTGTGACACTGAAGACTGGAAGAGGGGCGGGAACGACAGAGTCTACGTTCTAATGCTTCCCACCCAGACATTTAAATACTCTGACATTAATTATCCTCATTAATCACTCTCATAAAAGGGACACCACCCGAAGAAGGGAAGGCCATCCCACACTGCCACACTATACTAGCACATATGAATAACTGAAGATGAACTCATCGAGAGAGATAACACACCATAACTATTTTTATTGTACACACTGAATTCTGAACACAGAGTATTTGCAGGCTTTGGTCATTCATAGTGTAGCAAAGTAGCTACACAGTGCATTTCCAATGTTGTGTTGCTGCTGTGCGTGCCCCTGCTCATCATGTACAGGTCCCTCTTCCTCTGCAACTCTTTCTCCCTCCAGAAATTCCTCCTCCTGTACCTCACAGAAATTATGCAGCACACAGCAAGCAGACACAATGCGGCTTACAAAAGTTATGTGGGCCTCATTTTCTTTAAGAAGGCAACGCCAGCGTCCTTTGAGGCACCCAAAGGCACGCTCAGCTGTGATACGGGCTTGGCTTAATCTGTGGTTGAAGTTGAGCTGCTGTGGTGTTACTGCTCCTCCTTCTGGGTAAGCTTTCATGAGCCAAGTTAGTAGAGGGTAAGCCGAATCACCCAAAAGAAAAAGAGACATCGACCCCCTCAAACGTTTCAATCCAATTAGGTAAAAGAGTGCCTGCACTGCCACGCTCATACAATGACGATAGGGAGAAAACACGGGCATCGTGTATCTTGCCTGGTCGCCCAACATTAATATCCCAAAATCTCATCCTATGGTCCACCAGACCTTGCAGAATGATGGAATAGTCCCTTCCGGTTGTAATAACAAGACGAGTTGTCAGGTGGAGCTCTGATCTTAATATGGGTTCCATCTATCGCACCTGCCACCTGAAGGAATCTCCATTTGTCTCGAAAACCCTGTATTATCTGCCTGAACTCTGCTGCGGAGGGATGCTTGAAATACAGAGGCTTCATTACCACATTTACGGCAGTCACAACCTCCTGGGTGATAGTGCAACATGTTGATAACCCAACACCAAACAGTTGTGAGATAGACCTGTACTCCAGGTTTGTGGCTAACCTCCAAACACAAATTGCAACTCGAGCCTCTACAGGCACTGCCTGTCTATATTAAGTGTTTCGTCGGGTCAGCCAGGGCTGGAGAATGTCACAAAGTAGTCTGAAGCGGCCTCTTCACATTCGGAAGTTTTTCAGCCAGTCATCGTCTGTCCAGGTGGCGTTGATGTGGGACCACCCACTATCACTTCGTGGGCATGTCCAAATCCTCCTGTGTTTAACAGAAAGACGAAATTAATCATCTAGTCATTATGATAACTTTCAGGAAATTATCTCTTAATTTACATTATTATTATCATCATATGTAAACTGATATCTTTAATATTGTTAGATGAATTAGGGCAATGTCTGCGTCAGGACTTTTAGTGAGCAGCGAAAAAGCACCGTTTTAAAGCAAAGGAACAAAATGCAGCACAGTAATTGTTTAACTTCATCTGTAATTTTTCACGATTGCTAAACTAATTCAATTACTTGCACACCCCTATCTTTTATAGCATTGTAATTAATTTTAGAAACCTTGCACTTTTTAAGGTTTAGTTCACCTAAAATGGAATCGTCTGTCACTAAATCCTTACCCTCATGTAGTTCCATCTTCAGAACTTAAAGTAAGATATTTTTGTTGAAATGTGAGAGCTTTCTGTCCCTCCATTGACAGCTACGCAATTGACACTTTGACACTTCAAAAAGTTCATAAAGAGGTCGTCAAGCTAATCCATAGTAATGGAGTGGTTTAGACTAAGTTTCGCTAAGGCTCGATTGCTTTTTACGAAGAACAGATTTAATTTGGGCTTTTACCCACATATAAACATTGATAGCAAACATAAACAGAAGCTCAACCGAAGCTGAATGAGGCGCAAGAACAAACCTCATCCGGAAGATTAAACATGCTGCGTAATCAATGTGGGTTTTGCAGCATGATTGAGCTTCCAGAATAATGCCGTTTGTTCGCAGATATAAAAAAATTTAATATCTTCATTTCTGTTCCAAACATGAACGAAAGTCTTAGGGGGTTGGGTAATTAATCACACACGTTTCTATTTCTTTATTTGATTTTGGGTGGGACCAGTGAATTTTTAGCAGGCCAAGTAAGAATTTGAAGCATTGGCCCGAGCAGGGCAGTAGCAAAAGTGCTTAGCATTAAGGCCTGCAGCTGTTTTACAGTGGAATTTTAATTTGAGCATCATTGTTATTTTTCTTTCCTGACTTTTTTAAAAATTGTAACAAACACTTTAACATGAGACTTTAATAAAAAGTTTAAATTTGCTTGTATTTCATTGTTTGTTTGCAGATAAAGGACACTTAACACTGGGCCGAAAATGCCGTCCCAAATGGATGAAGAAATCATGGCATCCCTTCGTGGTAGGTATTCAAGGTTAGCATTGGAGGGATTGACATTACAGTACAAAGTCCCACAATAAGCATGACTGCCCTGCACTGAACATTAGTACCAATATTCAGCTTTTACATTTCATCCATCTGTCAAGTGCCACAGATGCACAAGCCCAATGTTCTTATTAGTCAAACAACACTAACTTACCTTTCCCCCCCCCCCTTACTCATGAAGTAAATGCTCCCAGAAATGATTAAATTAATGAAGGAGTGTGTCCGATCATTGATTTCCTCACCCGGTGGGACCCCCTCATCAGGAATGTCATCTGCCTCTAGTACTGTGGTCAATTAATTTGAAATGGTATGTTACAATTAAGGGTTAATTCCTAGATGTTTAGAATGCTGAATCTCTACCATGTAACTTCATGGTCAAATCGATCAATATTAAAAGTGATCCATCTGTCAGAACAGCAAGCTTGTAATGAATTGAGTCCCTTTCACATTTAATTGCCTTTAAATTGCCTAAAATTAATTGAAAGTTTAAACTGGCAAGGTTTAAAAATGCAGGACAAACTGAAATGTCAATTCAGCACTGTGAGGTTACAAGAGTGACCACAAATTTTAACCGGCTGTCATACAACTCCTTAGTGAAACTACTAGCAGTGTTTTTCCAAAACAAAGCTTGTTTTATGCACATTACTTTCATATTGGAGTAAAAGTTATTCCTCATAGGTACATCTCCCAACTATGTATTAATTTGTCAGCTGAGTCTCTCTCTTTCTCTCTCCCTCCCGCGCTTTATACAGTGCTCCTTGGCTGGAAGTGCAGTGAGTGTTCCGAAGAGGGCCTACCAGCGGCTGAACAGATCTCGCATGACCATTTGTGCCCAGGAGCTGGCTACTAGTTAACTAGTTAAAAGGGGAGGGCCCCGGGAGGGCCCCCCCCCACCAAAAAACAGCTGGATGTTGAAAAAGTGCAGGCCATAACAGGTCCGCAATTTTCTTGAGTTAAATTTTTGTCTGGAAAATTGTTACTGAAAATGAAAATGCAATCTTCCACGCCAAAGTGATATTTATTGTTTGAACTTCGTAATGAAATGGAAAGAATTTGAGAGAGACTTTTTCTTAAAAGTTATTTCTATTTATTGAATAAGAGGGATGTTACAAAGTTTTCTTCATTCATCAACCTAAAACAGCTATACTGAAAAAAACTGATTATTGGGATTTAAGAAATGACATCAGTTCATCAAAATAAGAATGGGTTACAGTTTAAAAATCTGTATTTTTAAACCAGCCCTAATAACCTTTAAATACAGTATACAGCAGAAGTGAGTATACACACTCAATTTATAAGCTTAATGTGATCATAACTCATAACTTCATATTCTTTGGCTTTTTATGAAATGGCCTTCCAATGGGGAAAAAAATACTGTATTTTTTGAATACTGTAATTTTTTCCTTTACTTGTACAAGTCTTACTTGTGGAATTTCTGCATGAGAGAGGTCTCTATAGCTTTGACTATGAATGAAACATATATAGTGTTTATCGCTCCATAATGCGTACAATACTCCAATTTGAGTACAAATAGAGAAAAACAAAGTACTAGTCTTCAGGAAAGAATTTTAAAAATGAACATGATAATCAATCCTTTTTTCCCCCAAATGAGCACAGTTGTGAACTACCTGAGAGGTAACGTTACAGAGTTTAGTAAAGGGACTCTGATGGCAAGTGTATAGGACATTTTCCCTCAATGGATGTGTAGATAGGCTCATATTTAATATTACATGCATGGAATCAATTTTACATTTGAAATTACTATCACTATGCGATCAAATTGACAATATTACATAAAGACCTATCAATATCCACTCACCAGCCTGGCTTTTTTGGCCTCCACCTCGTTGTTGGGGTCCAACATTTTCTTTTTGACACGAACACCTCTGCTTTCATCCTTGTTCCATATGTCCTTTCCCAAAAGAAGCAAGTTTTTCTTCATGACGAGGTCTTTGAACGAATCTGATATAACAAGTGTAAAAATGTTATCCTACTCCTGCTACCAAAAAAAAGCGACACAATAGTGCAATAAAACACTTGAAAGTGTATACAAGAAATAAACAACAGACAGACCTCCAAACAGCAGGACTTTGGCAGGCACCGTCTTCTCTGGTTCTTTACGTGTAGGCCACTTTATTTCTAGCCAATTGTCGTCTCCATCAAGGTCAGGTTTTGACGTAACTTGACTAAGCTGGTCAATATTAGCTAGAAGGATTGATGAACTCTCCACTTTTAATGACTTAAGAAATAAATTGCAAATTGGAACGGCATTGTGTCTTCGTAACTGCTGCAAAACGTTGCGTAGCGCGGGAGCATCAAGCGAAGTGAGTACCATCTGCTGCTCTGATTGGCTGAATGCAACACTAAGACACTTGATTGGTCACATACCTTGGCGCCGATTTTCTCAAAATCAAAGCTGTAGAATCCAGTAGAGAATTCTCTGAAATCATCATGGCATCAAAACGACAGTATAATAAATTTTTGAATTCCGATGGGACTCAACCAAGATACACCAAGAACCTCAAAATACCGAAAACTTCAACAGAAACAGGTAAACAAAAATCATATTTTTTTCTATTGCAGTATTATCAATCTTAATTATTCTCATATCGTCCTGAGACCCAGAAAAGTTTTTTAGTTTTTTTCATGTCATTAACGTTACATTGTTTACAGCATTAAAAAAACAAATGTAAAAAAAAAATATATATATATATATATATATATATATTATTCATATGTTATGTTATGTTTACTGAACTGGACACCAGGAATTTTTTATTTATTTATTTTTTATTTGTTTTGATCACCTATTCATTTGTATGTTTTTTTTTTTTTTAAGAAAACCTTGTATAACAATGGTTATTATCCATGCTGTGAAATATATAATGGAATTAATTGATATACTATTTTAATTTATGCAATATGTCATCACATTTTTTTTCTAAGTAAGTTCATAATTGTTTTAAGTCAGTTACATAAAACCAGAGATTGGTAGAATTTGATACTATAAGGTTAAACTGATTGCCCTTTGATTAACTGCTAATTGGTCATACTATCACTTAAGACACTGTCTTAACACAACGGCTTTGTTTATGCAACTGGCCCCTGGTGTCTTCTACAGTGGCCCTATTTTGTAACAGAAAGTCATATTTGGATTAAAAACTCCACAACATTTTACTGAGATGTTGCTTTATGACAAACAGTTTGAAAATAAGTCAGATATAAATGATAATTACAAAATATTGTTATATTTCTACAAGAGTGCTTCATTTAATCTTTAAATTAATTCAGTCATTTTTAAATACCAAGGAGACGTTTTTGTCATGGTAAAACCTTCAAACATTTGGTATCTTTGAAAGTACCCAAATGTGCTCTTTACAGGACATCCTCTTGTCCTGTAAAACTGTTACATGTGTGGTGTCAGAGAAATTCATTAAAATATAATGTCTATACCAGCGTTCCTCAAATCTTGCCCTGGAGGGCCAATGCGCTGCAGAGTTTAGCTCCAACCCTGATCAAACTTACGTAACTGTGATTTTCTAATGATCCTGAAGACATTGATTAGCATGCTCAGGTGTGTTTGATTAGGGTTAGAGCTAAACTCTGCAGGAAAGTGGATCTCGTGGGCCAGATTTGAGGATCCCTGGTCTATACAGTGGACAAAAGTCTATTCCTGGGTCCCAGCAGGATAATTTTATTTAATATTTTTTAACTTTTGTGTACAAAAATACACTTTTGCCTAGACAAAAGATGCATGGATTTAAAATGTTTACTCTAGCTCACTGTACTTCAACAATGTTAAACAGGACACATCACAAGTACTGAACTATTAGATAGCAGTTACTTTATTTAATTGTGTTTGTACTGTATCCACAGAAACAGACTAAATTGTTATACAAGAGATTTCTTTATACATCTCCAATTTCACAAACAACTACTTCCAGAAGAAAAGTTTACAAAAAGGTACGTAAATGTGTAAAACAATGTTATTGTATAATAAAAATATAATTATGATAACCGAAATGTTCAACCAGACATTTGTGTTTGGATGGGCCTCGCACAGCTCCTATGTCCCAGACTGTATTGGTGGGCTGTTTATTTATTGATATTTTGATTTCATTACATTCAGCCTGTATACTGCTGTTTTGTTTTGCATTTGTTTTGTGAAGCTGCACTTACCTTTGGTGTACATTTGTTTCAGATTCCTCTTTCAAATCCTACTGAAGAGAAGAGCGAACTTGAAAGCACAAAAGAAAGTGAACAAGAGGAGAGGACAGAGAGATGATGTAAATGCAAATGAGGAAGGAGAGGGAGACAATGGAAATATAACTGAGGAAGTAGAGGAAGATGATGTAAATGGAGAAGCGGACAGAAGAAGATAATGGAATTGGAAATGAGGAAGATGATGGAGATGGACAAGAGGACAGAGAAGATGATAATGGAAGTGGAAATGAGGAAGGTAAGGAAGATGATGGAGATGGACAAGAGGACAGAGAAGAAGTTAATGGAAGTGGAAATGAGGAAGATGATGGAGATGGACAAGAGGACAGAGAAGAAGATAATGGAAGTGGAAATGCGGAAGGTGAGGAAGGTGATGGAGATGGACAAGAGGACAGAGAAGAAAATAATGGAAGTGGAAATAAGGAAGTAGAGGAAGATGATGGAAATGGACAAGAGGACAGAGAGGAAGATAATGGAAGTGGAAATGAGGAAGATGATGGAGATGGACAAGAGGACAGAGAAGAAGATAATGGAAGTGGAAATGAGGAAGATGATGGAGATGATGAAGATGGACAAGAGGACAGAGAAGAAGATCATGGAAGTGGAAATGAGGAAGGTGAGGAAGATGATGGAGATGGACAAGTGGACAGAGAAGAAGATAATGGAAGTAGAAATGAGGAAGATGATGGAGATGGACAAGAGGTATACATAGAAGGTGATGGAAGTGGAAATGAGGAAGTTGAGGAAGATGGATGGAGATGGACAAGAGGACAAAGAAGAAGATAATGGAAGTGGAAATGAGGAAGTTGAGGAAGATGGATGGAGATGGACAAGAGGACAAAGAAGAAGATAATGGAAGTGGAAATGAGGAAGGTGAGGAAGATGATGGAGATGGACAAGAGGACAGAGAAGAAGATAATGGTAGTGGAAATGAGGAAGGTGATGAAGATGATGGAGATGGACAACAGGACAGAGAAGAAGATAATGGAAGTAGAAATGAGGAAGGTGAGGAAGCTAATGGAAATGGACAAGAGGTATACATAGAAGGTGATGGAAGTGGAAATGAGGAAGAAGAGGGAAATGAGTAAGAGGACAGAGAGATAGATGGTGAAAGTGAACACGAAGACCTTGAAGAAGATGGAAGTGAACAAGGACAGAGACCAGGAAAAGAGAGGAGCCAAGGAAATGAAGATTCAAACCAAAGGAAGGTGCGTAGATATCTATACACATGGTGTTAATTTATGTTGACTGTGTAAGCCACCTGTCTTGAATGGACAACACTGTTAGGGATATTTCCGCTTATGTTTTATATTTTTTGTAGAAGTTCATGTGATCAGCCTTGTCTTTTTTCACAGAAACAACATGAAGATGATCCTGTATACCCTGGTGCTCCTCTCACAAAGGGACAGAGTCTGCTTTTACTCATGTCGTATGTACTGCGCCAAAATTTGACAGAAGTAGTTCTTCAGGATCTTCTTACTATGTTCAATGAACATTTCCCTGGCTTGGTACCAGCAACTTCATATCTTTTCCATAAAGCATATGGACAATTTGGCCAGTATGTGCCACGTTTTTATTGTATCAACTGTGAAAGCTACTTGGGAGCTACTGAGACAGCACCACAAAACTGTACTTCTTGTAAAGCTGAATTTGACGCAGAGAAAAACCTAAGGGCTGGATCTTACTTTCTTGTACTTAGTCTATCAGCCCAAATAATTTTGGAAAAACCAGAGATTTGTTTGAATAAAAGGGAATCAATCCCAGGCATTGTTTCTGATATTCAGTGTGGGGCTGAATATCAAAAGATCAAGCAGAGTGGACAAATGGGGCCTGATGACATATCAATCTTGTGGAATTGTGATGGAATTCCTGTTTTTAAAAGTAATAATGTTCAGATATGGCCAATCCAGTGTCAAATCATTGAGCTGTCACCAAATGATTGTGAAAGGAACATATGCGTACCATGCTTATGGGTTGGTAACAGCAAGCCAAATATGATAACATTGTTAACTGCTTTTGTGTCACAGCTCAAGGAACTAGAACAGACTGGAATCAAATGGAGGGACTCTGAAAACGTAGAGCATACAAGCAAGGTTTATTCACTCCTCTGCTCTTCTGATTCAATTGCCCGGCCCCTCCTGAGAAACACAAAGCAGTTCAATGGAAAATATGGGTGTGACTTTTGCCTCCACTACGGTGGTGGCCCATATATTTGGGAAACACCAGAACCACCTTTAAGGACAGAGACAGATCGTTTCCAGCATGCCATGCTGGCAACACCTGCTCAACCAGTAATGGGTGTAAAAGGACCATCACCTTTGATGGAACTTGAGAGATTTAACATGATCAAAGGTGTAACGAATCAGCTCATGGGAAATATGAATAATTAACCATAACTAGTTATAATTAATTATGAATATTTTAGATCCGCTGTAGATATTTAGCTGACCTCTCAGGGTCAACTGTCTTGTCAATTCTAAGAGCTTAATTTCCTGGTTAAGGGAAATAACTTTCTTACTGTACAATTCTACAAAAGCTTGTAGCATAAATCTGCATGATTAAGTGACTCCAGTTATAAGCAAACAATGAACCACGTCAGGTGTGATACAAGTAAGGCTTTATTAACTACATAAACACTTAAACTAGTCTAACATACTACATAAACACATAAACTGGTCTAACATCCTACATAAACACATAAACTGGTCTAACATACACATACACACACACACACACGCATACAGTTGGTATAGGAAAGGGTTAAAGCTTAACTCAGTACAGAAAAGAGATATAAGGAATTAAATTTATGGAACCATTTGCATATTCAGCAGATCTACACCTGAGGGAAACATCAGATTCTTAGTTCAAACACACCTTTGTAAAAAGGTGTAACTGATACTTAATGTAT
>NW_015506618.1:198007-224775 GCF_001515645.1 Sinocyclocheilus grahami
AGGTCGTAAAAGTATCTGGTGTCAGCATTGCTATGGAACCAGGGGCCTGTTCAGCTTCCTGGGGTGTTACAGAGTATTTGTTCAATCTAGCTAACAAAATATATATTGTGTGTTTGAGTGGTCCAGACGCTACAAAGGATTCGTTCCAGAGTACCAGCACAGTGTTTGCCTTGGTGTTACTAAACAGATAACATCTCTGTTGTTGGACAGTAAGCACCATAATAGGGCCTTTCGCACCGCAGGAACCTTTTCATAGTACCAAAACTTTAAAGAACTTGCCAAGAGTGGAGGAAAGTTGTAAAGAGATATTCAGTTAAATATATCCTCAACATTTATATATGAAGTGTCTCACACCGATAATGTGTTTGCTGTCCCTCCTCAATCACTCAAATGTAAATGTGTAATGATTAGGTCTAAGGACAAACTGTATGTCATTCAACTTCCAAACAACATTGAACGAGACTAAAACTGACTCCTGGGGAACTTCTGCAGCTTTACAGATATCAATGTTTTTCAGCTTTATTTCTCCCTAAAATGTATAATGATTTCTTGTGTTTGTATGGTGTGCTGTTGGTATAAAATTAGTCATGTATTGATGTTTATACATTGGACCTCTCTGTGACATTGTATACATTTATAAAAATACTTAAATCACAATTACAAGAGTAGACTTTTGTGCAATACACTTTATTTAAAAATGTTTTAAATGGGCTTTCAACGCATTTATCATATGTTTTATTACTTTCTGAAAGCAGTAATGAAGTGAATTGCAAGCATGAAGAAGTACACTTAGAAATTACTTCAAAATTGAACTTAAAGTATACTACAACTTCAGGTTATTTAATAATGTACTTTGAAAGTATAGTTTCAATGCATTGTTACAATGGTCATTTTCAGCACATAGTTAAAAATAATATACTAAAACATATTTACATAAAGTGCAAATAAATACACTTTTAAAAAAATAAACAAAACTTTCAATTCAAGTATATTTTTGTAAAATATATTTTTAGAAAATACACTAAATTACAATTATTTTAAAGTGTGTTAAAAGTTGTATTGTAAAAATAGGTAAAAGCATGTTGGTAGTACACTTGTTATATATTTAGTTAGTACAATTTTTTTTGTTAGTGTATTTGCAATGTACTATTGAAACAGGAAATATATTACAAATACAATAAAGTATACTTTTTTCACTAGGGTAGATCAACTTCTGATGATACATTTAAAAATGAGGGTGATTGAAGATGAAAAAGTTAAACAGATGTTTTCTTTAGTGTGCTACTATGTCTGTGATATTTAAAAATATATATATTTTATTATGATGCGGTTCATTATGAAGTTACTGGTCAATGACTGTTATTCACTTACCAAAGATTTTTAAACGAAGAACAAAGATAAACAGCATGCAGTAACTCAACCAAGCGGTGTCAGCTGGACAATGATTTATTTTAGAAGTAGGCTGGTATTTTTGATATCGGCGTATGACTTATTTATTGTTTGTTGTAATGAACAGATCAGAATAATTAATAGACAGAAAAATGAATCCAAATGGAACATAATTATAGTCTGTGTTTGATCTCACTGATTTAAATGTTCTTTTATATAAGGAATTTAGTTTTTAATATAATTTTTGCTGAATGGAATATGTTGTATTAAAAAACTGAACCGGTACAGCTTGAGATGAATTGTTGAATAGTCATTTTTTTCTTTTTCCTTTGCGCACAAAAAGTATTCTCATAGCTTCGTATAATTGTGGTTGAACCACTGATGTCACATGGATTATTTTACAGATCTCCTTGCTACATTTCTGGACTTGGGAACATTTCAGTTGTGTTGCTGTCTAATGCAGGGTCTGAAAGCGCTCACATTTCATCAAAAATATCTTCATTTGTGTTCCGAAGATGAACGAAGGTCTTACGGGTTTGAAACGACATGAGGGCGAGTAATTAATGACAGAATTTTCATTTTTGGGTGAACTAACCCTTTAACTCGGCTTTCTAAAATAATGTGGTTAATCACAGTTCTTTCATGATTTAACAGGAGGGGGCAATTCATTTTTCACGTAGGGCCAGGTAGGTTTGGACAGCTTTTTTCCCTTAATAAATGAAATCATCATTTAAAGACTGCATTTTATATTTACTTGCATTATCTTTGTGTAATATTAAAATGAGTTTCATGATCTAAATATTTTAAGTGTGACAAATATGCAAAAAAAAAAAAAAACACCGGAAGGGGGCAAAAACCTTTTCACGGCACTGTATTTTGGAGAATACAAATAGCGCTTATATCGTAAACTAAGTATTAATTCTTTACAATTCTTTCTACATTAAGGCAAATTTATTAAGACACAACGTCTTTTCAAAAGTTGAAGTTAGCTCCAGGCAAATATTATTTTATAACTATTAATTAATAATAATAAAATCAGGGATTATTTGAATTACATACATTTTATGTTTATGGATTTATTATTTTTTATACTTATTATTTTTATTTGATACATGGGAATATGTGTACATATGTATATGTGTATTTTTTAACCCTTTATAACCTCCAATGAACACTGCCTGTAGGTTCTTAGAACCTTCTGAGACTCTCTACTGCAATCTTGGCTCATTCCTCACTTGAAAGTCACTGATAATTTTTGGTTTTCACATTGCCACTTCTTTTTTTTTTAAATCCCACCAAATATTTTCACTTGAGATTTAAATCTGGAAAATGAACAGGCCACTCAAGAACATTCTTCGATTGATCCCAGAAGCAAGAATAGTTCGATTTGGATGTGTACTTTGTCCTGCAGGAAATTCCATTGATCATCAAGCTTCTGCACTGAAGGCATCACAAGTCTCGACAAAATGGCCTGAAACTTCAAAGAATCCATGATGCCTTTCAAACAGTCAAGATTTGCACTTCCTGAAACAGCATAACACCCCTGTGTTGACTGATCCACCCCCATGTTTGTTCTGCTCGAGTTTTGCCTTTTTTTGGCTCCAAAATTTGGATTCATTTCCAGTTTGGTCACATCACTCCATAAAATACAAAACTTTACAGAGCAGCCATCAAGGGTTAGACAGTATTCTAGTTTATTGGCGAGCAGAGTTTTTTTTTCTGATGATATTTCTCAAAGATAGTGTGTAAAGGGTGAAAAGTAACAGTCCTGTTTTTTGAAGTTTAATTCTGTGTTGACATATTTTTTTGGTTTTGTTTTTTAAGGAGCATGGAACTGGGTACTTGGCATGGAGCAACTGATTGGAAAGCGGAGCCTGCTGGGCTTGAAGACCTCCATCTGCAACTGGATCCTGGACTTCCTTTCTGAGAGACCTCAGACAGTCTGGATAGGAAACAGCTTCTCCAGCACCATAACACTGAGCACAGGAGCCCCCCAGGGCTGTGTATTTAGTCCATTGCGGTTCACTCTGCTGACTCGCTCCTGTGCAGAAATGCACAGCTCAAACCACGTCATTGAATTTGTTGACGACATGACTGTGGTGGGTCTCATCAGCAAAGGAGACAAGTCAGCATACAGAGAGGAGGTGCATTGGCTATCAAGCTGGTGCAATGTCAACAACCGGTCTCTGAACGTGGACAGATGGTCGTTGACTTTAGAAGAGAACACAACATCCACTCTGCTGTACATCAATGGCTCCTCTGTGGAGATCGTCAAGAGCACCAAATTCCTTGGTGTTCATCTGACAGAGAACCTCACCTGGTCTCTTAACACCAGCTACATAACAAAGAAAGCCCAGCAGCATCTCTACTTTCTAGAAAGACTGAGGAAAGCACTTTTCCCACACCACACACTCACCACATTTTACAGAGGGACTACTGAAAACATCCTCAGCAGCTGCATCACTATATGGTTCGGAAACTGTACCACCTCAGATAACAAGACCCTGCAGCGGATAGTGAGGACAGCTGAGAAGATCCCTGGGGTCTCTTTCCTTCCATCACTGACACACGCTGTATCATGGATGACCCCACACACCCCTTGTGCCAACTCTTCACCCTTCTGCCATCAGGCAGAAGGTACAGAAGTATACGTACCCTCATGGCCAGAATGTGGGACAGTTGTTTTCCCCAAGCCATCGGACTCCTGAACTGTAACAACAATGGACAATGACTACACCCACACACATACATCCATTTTAAATGAATCTTTCCACACAACTAGTGTACTTTGCATATTGCACACTTCTAAAAAATGTGTGTACCACGTATGCTGCTCTCCCGTTAATGTACCCTCTTTGAGTGGTCTTGCGAAGTCAGTGTTTAAATGTTCAATTTTCATTCGTTCTTATTTTCCAGCTCTTCTTTTTCGGTTCTTTATTTTAGGCTTTTTAATGTAACTTAAATTATGTTAATACAGTTTGTTTTGTAGTCCTTGTTGTGTGCTGTCTTGTGTAGCACCATGGTCCTGGTCTCCTGGAGGAACACTTTTTTGTGTCGCTGTGTACAGGCTGTTAAGAGCTGAAACGACAATAAAGCTACTCTGACTTTAAAGAAAAACAAACAACATTTAAAGGTATAGAATGAAATTCAGAAATCTCCTGACTCTGATGATTTTACATAACTTATTGTGACGTCATAAAATAATATAAAACATCAATAAATGTAATAGGTTTCAATAATCTCAACTTTCCTTCTTAATTTTCATAACTATTACTGAACTAATATTAATCTCCAATTGTCTGTGGTTTGGTATAAAAAGGTATAAATTTAGCTCTATGCATAAAGAATTTTGTAAGAATACTTTATTTAATCACTGTTAATTTATATTTGTATTCTAGAAAATACTTCCAAAGAATACATATTTACTTTCTTACAAATGCACATCAATTAAGACACTATTATTTTGATCAAAATTAAACCATAGCCTTAGAAGGTTAGCAGAAAGATAAATTGCATATAGATATTAAAATGAATCTCTTGTTTTAGGTGTGTGTGAATGCAGATGTAAAATCATGGAAGGTGAGTCTGTCACCTTTTGTCTTTATTGTCTCTCGCTGCTTCTGTCCCGTTACTTTAATTGATGGTCATTGTTCATGCTATCAGTACCTGGGTTAAGTGTGAATGTGATGTCTGTAGGTGTGACCTTCCCTGATCTCTGTGATAATGAGAGTTATAGTTATGCTGATTGATTTAGAGTTGCTGAAAATCTGGGCAAATTCCTGTAACTGCTTGCATCCTCTGCATACTTAATCTTCTGATGACAGCCTCCTGAAATCAGTATAAACTACAGTGATTCAGTGCTTTAGTCAGTCTTGATGACTGCAGCGTGACACACAGTAGCATCTCAATCAAGAACCTGATGAAGAGTCACTCCGTCTCTGATCTTCACTTCTGAGTTTACTACAGCCGTAACTGGATATTACAGGTAGTTTGTCTCAAAACTATAACTTCACTTATATAATCTAATTTATGTGTACTTTTTAATACCATGTGAAGGATATACTTTTACTAATATACTTTAAGTATTTCTAATAACCAGTTTAATGCATCTTATATTTAGAAACTGAACCTAAACTGAATTTACGCCTAACAATGGTAAATGTGTAATAACACCCGAGTATGCTATCATATTTTTGCTGGTTGGTGTAACCGAACATGTACAGCTTTAATCAGTGAATCATATTTCTTTCTTCTGGGAAAAAAAGCTCATATGATTAAATAAAGATACTTAATTCTTAACTAGAAATATCAGCATTATGTAACTTTTTCTGTGTTCAAAATTTGCTAAAAGTATATAATGAGCGAGTACATCATGAATTCATCTTCCAAACCGCGTCTTTGTCTTATTCCGAAAAACTATGGTACACTTATAATAAGTACTTATATTTGGACTATTGTAGCCTGGTCACCGCTGCGGAGTAACACATACCTGCGTGAATCGCTATAGACATAAACTTAGAGAAGTAGCTCCGGTTAGAATGTTCTTCCGCGGGATGTGTGCGGTTGTTTATTAACCGCTAAAGCGCCAAAAGTTACATAGTGCTGCTTTAACAGCGAATTGAGAGCACTTAACACTTGCTTATATAAGACAGAAGATCTGTGTTTTTGATAACTTGAGGAATCTGTCATTGATCTCTAACAGAGCCACGTGACACACTGTTATAAAGGAACAAAGATGGCGTTTATTAAAGAGGAGAGTGAAGACATGAAGATTGAAGAAACATTCAGAGCCAAACATGAAGATACTGAGGAACAAACAAAGATGGAGTTCCCGAGCTCGGCAAGACTCCCGAGCCCGGGGCACCACCCCCTGTCCGGGGAGAGGAGTCCGAGCTCGGTGTTCAGCCCGGCCCAAAAAGCGCTCCCCCAAAAAGCAATTTAAAACAGGACAGCAGCCAGATACGTGCATTTACGACCCCCCAAAACAAGGCTTAATATTAGAGGGGTGCTGGACGTCCTTTGGTGTACATTTATTGTGGCAGTATCTAGAAAGGTTAAGGTTTAGTGGAAGCGTTCCGTGCTGAAAGTCGAGAGATAACGAAGGTAGGGCGTACTTGGTTATTTATGGGAGTTTTCTCTTGCGCTGATTGGATAAATGGTGTAATCACTAATGATGAATTGGCCGTGTTAATTATCTGTGCGTGCTCCTCCCGAAATTTGTTTGTAAACATCACTTATTAGATCTACATGTTGTTGGTTTTGATGTTTGTTCTTTGTGCCATTAAAAATGGTGTTAATTTGGATTTTTCTTTTTTTGCATTAGACCTGATGACACTGAAAGAGGAGAGTCAAGAATTCAGTAAAAAGGAAGATAATGTTCAGCATGAGAAATATGGTTTCATGACTGGAGAAAAAACATTTAGTTGCTCAAATACTGAAAAGACACAAAAAAGAGCTCAAAATACAGCAAATAGACGTTATTTCACCTGCCAACAGTGCGGGAAAAGTTTCACCAGAAAAGGAAGCCTTGAAGTCCACATGAGAATTCACAGTGGAGACATGCCTTACACCGGCAAACTGTGTAGAAAGAGCTTCATTCGAAAAGCAAACCTTAAATACCCTGTGAGAGTTCACACTGGAGAAAAACCTTTTGTCTGTCAACAGTGTGGAATGAGTTTTACTGAAATAGGGAACCTTAATCTTCACATGAGAATTCACACTGGAGAGAAGCCTTTCACCTGCCAACAGTGTGGAAAGAGCTTCATTCGAAAATCTAATCTTAAAAACCACATCAGAATTCACAGTGGAGAGAAACCTTACACATGTTCTCAATGTGGAAAAAGTTTTACACACAAACAACACCTTGATGGCCACATGAGAATTCATACTGGAGAGAAACCTTTCATCTGCCAACAGTGTGGAAAGAGGTTCGCTCAAAAAGGAAACCTTAAAGGCCACATGAGAACTCATACTGGAGAGAAGCCTTACACCTGCAAACAGTGTGGAAAGAGCTTCATTCGAAAAGCAAACCTTAAAAACCACTTGAGAATTCATACTGGAGAGAAGCCTTACACATGCTCTCAATGTGGAAAAAGTTTTACACATAAACAAAACCTTGATGGCCACATGAAAATTCATACTGGAGAGAAACCTTTCACCTGCCAGTGTGGAAAGAGCTTCATTAAAAAAGGAAACCTTCAGAAGCACATGAAGGTTCACACTGGAGAGAAGCCGTTTACATTGTGATTAGTTTCGGATGTAAAGTAGCTCCAGTGTGATTGCTTTTACTAGCAGCAATATCCTTGCCTGTGAATTCCTTTTTTGTGCAAAGCAATGATGAGTGTGCGTGTTTCCTTGCAGGTAACCATGGTTAACAGAAGTAGAACAATGATTTCAAGCACCACCTTCCTTTTAAAGCTTTCAGTTTGTTATTGTAACTCGATCAGCATGACAATAGCTGTGTGCCAAAGAGAAGGTTGCGCACTCCGAAAGCCACATTTGAAGTGCGATTGCGTCACTATGAAGGCTGTCCCAATTCACGATTCACCCTCCGAAGGCCGCATTCGAAGGCTTATTGCGTCACTGTGGCATTCAGAAGGCTGATGCAATTTGAAAGTGACTTCAAGTGCGCCCTCCATTTCGCAGGCAAATTAAGTGAACAATAGATGCACCCTTCGCTATATTCATTTGGCAGAAGCTGTTATCCAAAGCGACTTACAGTTGAGGAATACATTAACCTCTGCCTGTGCTAATCTGTCTAACTTCACATATTCACAAAAATCTTTCAAACATCGGACATGTAGTTGTTTGTGTAAATGTCTTTGATTTATAAGTTTTTTTAATAAAAAATCTCATTAAAATCAAAGTGTGCAAACAATGTAAATAAGAGATTCATTTGGCAGATTCATTGATTGTAGTTAAATAATTGTCATCTTCAATTATTTTAAAAGGAGTGTTCTTTACTCGCTTCCTGTACAGTCCTGTAGCAAATTAGCTCAATTCATATGTTCATCAGCAGTATTTCTTACATGCTCACAGCAGCATGTTGTGGATGTGTTGGCAGTAGCATGTCTTGGTACTTGCAATGCCGCAGCAGCGTAGCAGATCTCTTCCACCAAGACCAAATATATTAACATTGTCATGTGCATTACCATGCCAATCACTCTGAGAGTTGTCACTCAGCAGTGAGTAGTGAAACACACACCTGGAGGAGTGGGCAGCCAATGCTGCGGTGCCCGGAAGCAGTGGGGGGTTCAGTGCCTTGCTCAAGGGTCTAACCTCGGTCCTGGTTTTGAGGGTGGAGAGAGCGCTGGTTAATCACTCCCCCCACCTACAATCCCTGCCGGATCTGAGACTCGAACCCACGGCCTTTGGGTTACAAGCCCGACTCTCTACCATTAGGCCACGACAGCATTATGCCAAGCTATTAAAGATTCTCAGAACACTAACATATTGCATGGGTATCAACATATAATATACACTCATTTAGATAATCAAAATACAAATTCATAGATAGATTCACAAACATGCTATAGGTGAGGTTATATTAAAGGGTTAGTTCACACAAAAATTAAAATTAGCCCATGTTTTACTCACCCTCAAAGCATCCTAGGTATATATGACTTTCTTATTTTCATTTTTGGGTAAACTAACCCTTTATCTAAGGATTTTATCGTAAGCATGTATAAAACAGTATACAGCCTTGTATATGTTCCAATACAGGAGAAAACCAATCAGCATTTGCCATGCGTGATCACGGAGCTCATTGCAGGCACTTTTTCAGATTTTTTTACAACATTGTTGTGCTTCACACAATATCCACCAGGTGGCGTAAGGAACAACATTCTGTAGTTAAACACCACGGCCAGATCAGACTGCTTTTGATAAGAATTTGTTTTCTTATAGTGTCTGATGGTTTACTACATAAAGGGCCAGTTTTACTAACAGCTTGCGCCAGCGCAAACCGTCTTTTGGCGTTAAAATAGTACTGTCAGGTTTTACTAAAGACGCGCAGTGAAGAATTAGCGCTGAAAAAGCGTGGACAGTTATTTTTGCGCCTGACCTTATTGAATATGCATTTGTAGGAGTTTCCCTTTCAGATGCAAAAGTTATGGGAGGAGAGAATTCAAATGAATCACACAACGCGTTTTACAAAATTTTGTGCTGTCGAATTTACTGGCATTTGTGCCATTATTTAACGCTCAAAAAAAGCATGTCTTAAACTATTTAATGCTTGATATAGCTGCAATTATTGTTGCTAGGAGGAGGCACTGCAGAAGTGAAAGGATTTTTTCCACACGTATTAATTTATTTTGAATGCCAGAAGAACACATTATCCGAACATATCGTTTGCCAAGCCATGTTATTTTTAATTTGCTTCAGGAAATAAAAGACGACTTAGAACCCTCAACTAGGAGTCACGCAATACCAGGTCTATCAAACCTGAATTTTTTGGCTTTCGGTTCTTTTCAATGTACTGTGGCGTCTTTATTTCTTTATTTGCAACTACGCTAATTTGCTATGCGCTTGGTATATTGCATTGGCCGATATGTAAATGAGATGTTGCGTCTGTGTTCTTTAATTTGCGCTTTGTTAGTAAATCACCCGCAGAAATTTCCACACCTATCGGCGCTGGTTTTGATTGCGCTCTCGCGCTAATTTGCCCTGCTTAGTAAAACTGGCCCAAAATAGCCTATTTATATTAGAATATCACTTTAAAATATAATTCACACAAATAATAAAAAGGACTTGGAAAACCAATTTATGTTTTCATTATATGTGATCGCACACTTTATTTCACTTTCCGCAGGCATTGGCGATATGTAGGCTACTATATATAGCTAGTCAAGTCAGGACGCTGATTTAATTAGTCTTACTAAAAGTTTATTAAAAACCAATGATTTTTGTGATGCAAACGTGGTCATTCATGCATATTTGCATAAAGTTTTATATTTTGTTTTCGATTTGATGGTTTATTTAAATTTCAAATTACAAAAGTAGCTATATGAATGATGTTCTACTCTAATGACCAAAATAACTATTTAAGTTCTTATACTATTATTAGAACAAAGCCACTCAGTCAGGTGTGCCAAAACTCTTATTTATAAACATCAATATTTCATACCAAGTAAATAAACAATTCCTTTCTAAAACTGTAGCTGTTGTTACAGAGCGAGCATGACCACCAGAGTGTGGATCCATCTGCAGACGTTTATTGTAAACAGCGTAGTCAGGAATAAGCAGGGGTCAAATCACCAGCAAACAGAGTCAAATAGAGGCAAATGGTCAGGGCAGGCAGCAAGAGATCATCAAACAGAGAACAGGCAACGGCAAAACACAGGAACAAGTCTAGACTAGGCAAGGCAAGGTAATCAGACAGGGGCTTAGTATATAACCAATACTTCGCAACCTAACTATGGATGAGTGTAACCTTTATAGGGGGCCAGATAGGGAGCAGGTGTAATTGTAATTAGTGCCGTGTGGTGGATTATGGGATTTGTAGTCCAAAGAGAATGGACACAAGGACCTGCTCGTTACAGCTGTAATATTTGTTTTAGGTTTTTTGTGAGGGTCATGGTGGATATGTTGCTCTGAATAATTTTTATCTTTCTTTTGGTTGAAAATTATTTAAATATTTTTTCATCTTTTTGCTTATTATTTCATAATCTTTAATGGTGTATTTTGATGTTTTATTTGTTCATGTAAAGCGCTTTGACATTTAAAGGCTCTAGAAAATAAAGATTATTATTGTCACGAATCGGGCCTCTGTGGCTCTCTCCGACGGCCTCCGGAGGGCACCCTCTCCCGAGTACTAACGTTCATGGACTACATTTCCCAGACACCCCATACCTGGGGCTGATTACGGCACAGGTGTTCCCCCTTAGCTTCCCTATTTAAGCAGCTCCCACCTGCTTCAGCTAGTTTCTAGAAGAAAGAGGGAGGTCTCCGGCCATGCATCGATTACCGCAGTCTTCCAGCCCCTCGCTCCTGTGTAAGGCATCGGCGTCGTTCTCCTCCTCGCTTCAGGAGCCGCTCGCAGCGGGGGGGGGGGCTCTGTCACGAATCGGGCCTCTGTGGCTCTCACCGACGGCCTCCGGAGGGCACCCTCTCCTGAGTACTAACGTTCATGGACTACATTTCCCAGACACCCCGTACCTGGGGCTGATTACGGCACAGGTGTTCCCCCTTAGCTTCCCTATTTAAGCAGCTCCCAGACACTCTATGGTTGCGAAGTCTTATATTGCCCCGGCTACATTTCTGAGCGTTTATCCCCTTTCTTGTCATCTCTTGTGTATTACCTCGGACTGTTCTTACTAGTTTGATTCTCTGCCGCCTGCCCCGACCCTCGCTTTGCCACTGTTTATTCCCTTGGATTACCCCTGCTGTACGTGACGCTGTTGACTGAATACTGCCTGTTTTACTCTGCCTGTTATTCTAATAAAAGCTGCAAATGGATCCGCACGCCTCTGACTCAGCGTTACAATTATAATATTATTATTATTAAATTGTCTAGCTGTAGTTTTCTTATTATAATCACGGAAAAATATATGTCAGTGTCATTAAAATCTGTACCATTCAGCGTGACCACATCCTCACTGTGCTGTTATATTTGAATGATGTTTTAAGCTGAAAATGCGAGTGAAGTAAGTATATCCAATATGTGGTGAATATGGAAACATTTGGTTTCATGCTGAATGAAAGAGGGCTTCAGTTTCACTTTAAATGAATATGTTTTGGCTTGACAATTGTATAGGCTGAATACTGTTCATTTTGTACAATTTGAGTAGTGTGGGGAAATATAGCCTATAGCTGTTTATAGTGTTAAATATGATTTCTAAATGTAAAATGCGACGCATGTGTGACTTTTTTTCCTCCCAAAATTGCAATTTTATAGTAACGTATTTTTTAACATTGCCGCAAACATTTTAATATAACTTGAAAAAAACACGTTAATTTCTTTAAACCGTGGACAATTTTCCTTTATTTTGAATTTGCAGTTCAATGGGTGATAGGACTGTATTTTTCTGCATCGTTATCAACCCAAAAGGTACTGAAAAGGTAAGAATCAAATTACATATGAGCTTATATCCATCTAGTGTTTTTTTTTTAAATTCACATAAATATTGACCCCTTTCTCAAATCAAGCCGTTTTCAGACGTCACACAGACCCAGGCCCCTCCCACAATCGTTGATTGACACAGCCGTCTTACCTTAGACCAGTGGTTCTCAAACTTTTTTGGTCGTGCCCCTCTTTAAACCTATAAAAAAATCCAGCTCCGGCGCCAATCCCACTCCCCCTCCCCCTTTCTTTTTCCGCTGATGGCCCGCGCCCGCCCTGCAATACTCATGCGATCAGATCCACCTTGAGTGGGCTGTAGACAGTCTGCCATTGTTTAGGCACTGGAGCAGGGGTAGACAAGAATGGCTCCTAAGCGATTGAGGTGTTTTGTTGTTGGATGTAATAATGAACATAGCAGTCATCATTTACTCCCGATATCTGAGCAGTTGAAAATGCAGTGGATTACGTTTGTTTTTGAAGGGCCCAATCTGCCTTAACGCATCTATGTTCACGCATTCGTGATCCAGCTTCACCTACAGAACAAGTGAGAATACATTTTTTATTAATCTTTGCAAACTGCCTTTCCTAGTAATGTGCTAGTTAGAAAGTTCCGTTGCTAAAGTAAACAGTATGACTCGTCACCCCAAGGAAGAGAGGGGTGGGGTGAGCAGAGCTCATTAGCATTTAAAGTAGTGTGCAACAAAATGGCTTGCTCTGAAAAAAAGCTGTTTTTGACAAGGTAAAAAGGATGTTGTTTTACATTACAATTGTTACATTTTAACAATAGTATGTAATAGACTTAGGGGATTTATAAGACCCTAAAGAATCATCAACTTGTGGAAAATGGGCATCCAGTGACCCCTTTAATTATATGTTGAAATAATATGAAATATGTCTTTTAAACTGTTGGGAAAAAAATTTAGTTTCGTACATAAGCATTTACACAAATGACTGAACAATTGGATTTAGCGGAGACATTTCTGTGTCTGGGTTTGGGGAGAGTACCATGTGTTAATCGCTTTACTTTTCTTTAAAGGGTCATGAAACCCCAGACTACTTTTTCTGAGATTTTAGCAGAGCTGTTTGTGTTGCACATCATAGAAGACAATGTTAGCATCCGATCATTTTAATTGTTGGAGAAAACTGGTTCATTTTAAGCTTTTTTGCGCTATTTTCATCTTCCGGGTTTAAAATCTACATTGTGTTGACGTCACAATTTGTGACGGGGCAATGGACTATAGTACATCGATGATGTGTCTGTGTCTATTAAATTATTCATGAGATTGCGTGTTCTTATCCTATGAGAAGAGGCTTCGCTTAATTATTCACAACAGCATGTGTTGATTTGCTATGACAGACGTTTCAGAGTCTGTGAGATGACATCGCGCACGTTAACTGAGAGAAACATTCATGGATTGAAGACGAGTGTTTGTTTTTGCTTTGTAATAAGAGTTCGACACAAACGCGATTCATTCACTTGGTGAGCATAACCGTTTTTACAACTCTGTGACACAACCTGTCTAAAGGCTTATATAAACGCCACAGAATTATGGCGGGCCAGACGGTCCAAAATTAAGACTAATAACTTGTTGCGGGAAGTCACTATACTATTGCCAGGAGCTACTGAGTTTGCCACGACTCACCTTCCTCACACGGCGGGCGACTCACTCTCCTCACACGGCACAGCAGGTACATGATGACAAATTAAATAAAAAAAATCTCTATAATATGCAATTAATTGCCAGACTATTTTTGTCCAAACACTCATTAAGAAAACTGTCCATTATCATCCTTAATTTGGAAACGAAACACTAAAGCTAGGCGTTTTGGCCAATTGTCTGTCATCATCCGTCCAAGTTGAAGAAGGGCAATATAATTAAACTCTTATTCTATTAGGGAAATATCATATACATAAAACAAAATGTATTGATATGTGATCTAAGATGCAGAATTTTGGTTTTATTGTCTTACAGATTTAAATGTCTTTGTATTCCCCTATTGTTATCTCAATTTAAAAAAAAAAAGTTGAAGAAGGGCTTTTTTCCTGGTCTTTCTACTCCGCCCACTTCCGGTCTCAGACTGATGTCCTGGCGCTGTTGTGAGGTATGGTTTTGCGATTCTGCTGTTGGTTATTATTGGGAAAATGCATCTCTTTTAGATCAAAGTACATCACGTTACATTATATTTAAATATATTTAAGTTATATTTATATTATATTAAAATTGAACAACAACTGACGGGTATAATGATGTTAAATCCCTAAGCAATTTGGCGGGTTATGTTTCACAAATTATGTTCACTCAATTTTCTGGCGAAGTTGATGTAATCTGCCATACTCAACTCATGAGTCAATATGAATATTAAATATAGTCGAATTTCACAGGCAAAGCACATGATAATTTTGGCTCCCACCTTCTCATCCTTTAGGTTTATCTAACTGCTTAAAAAATGGCAGCCAATTCGAAGTAAGTATCTACATAAATTATCTCTTTGGCTGCACAATTACCAGATTAATTATTCAATGTCTATTTGTTACTTTTTTCCATGAATTACTGGTTGCTATTCTATTTTTGCACAATATGATCTTGTCGGCAACAGTTGGTACTGTTAGCATTTGGACAATAGCTAGCCAATTAATTTATAGAAACGAAACTATTAATAAGTTGAGCACATGAAGAGATTTATGTGATATTGTGTTTCTGTGGCATAGTCTGTTTTTGTGCATGCATAGTCTATTATCAATTACTGTTCATCTAATCACAATTATTTTTTTTATTATATTTCTTAAAAATCTTTATATCGTATGTAGGTTAATGTAATCTGGTTTACTAATGTAATGTCACATCTTTTTTTCCTCTTTTATTTCTTCTTTTTTTTAGCACAAGTGACACAAATCTGCAAGCTGCCCGACTTATCCAGGAGGCTGTTCAGCTGTTACTGAATAACCAAACACCCAGACACTCAAACCCTGCTGACACTGCAGCAACGACTGAACATAATACATGTGAGGGGAACACAGGCCAAATAAGGTCTATTTCCTCTCATCTGGCAGTAAGAACAAATGAATCTCATCAATTACGAAATTCCATTAATTTCCCTCAGCCATCAACCTCCAGAACAGATTTTGTGCAGGCTAATCTTTCAAGACTTTTCCAGCCTTATCGACAGCCAGCAGCAAGGCGGTCCACTCAGTCCCGCAGAGTTTATGAAACACCCTGGTCCCATAATTTTTTTTGTCTAGCTGACCCTAAGGCTGAAATGGCACCTTTAACAGAAGAGCGTAGTGTTGCAAAGTGTTGGGCTGGGAAAACAGAAAATCACTTTCCCCAATAATAACAGCTCTTCATACACCGAATTTTGTGAACAACTGTTCAGTGCTTATCCTTTGCTGAGACAGGCAGGAGGCTTTAAAATAATGAGATGTGGAAGGAGCCAGGCATTGACACAGATACCAGTGCCACATTCTGGCTACAGCGTGAAATTTCTTCGAAGTGAGACTAGTCTCAAAGCTTTGGCTTATATTGTGCCACTGCAGCAAGCTATTTACATAGAACCAGAAGAGCCTGAAGTAAAGGTATGTTACAGAATTTCGAGTGCAATTGCACTTCATGCTGTAAAATGTGAAAACAGTTTAAAAATGATTTGCCCTGTGATGAAGGACGAGGTAGCTGTTGAGTTGTGCAGGTTGTGCCTTAAACATGTAGCTGTTCACAAGTTGGAAGAACATGTCAACAGTTGTTCAAGGTATGTTTTAACAAAATTAAGAAACTGATGCAGAATGCAAGACTTGTTGATTTAAAAAAATTACTATGTAATATGATGACATGTTAATAGTACTGTGCTCTGTCAGGTTAAAGCTTCATCTTGTTTTTATGTAATGTGTTCTATATTTTGTCTCCTGGGGTTGAAATAAGTGTGTATGGTTCAGCAAATGCAGTTCATGTTGATAATGGAGATTAAATTGTTTTTACAGGACAGCAAACACTTGAAACAGCCTCTTTTTTTATAGACCATAAATGACCATTCTACATCAATACATATTTTGTTTAATGTTGGCTATAACTAACTATATTTTATTTTTATTTTTATTTATTTATGATTTTCATTTCACAAGGGTTCCAGTCCCTCATGACAAATACAATTGTGCTTGTCATGGTTTTTGTGAATGCACCTTTATAAACTTGTCCATACTTTACTAGGTCATGTAAATGTGACTGATAGACTTGTTAATGTAAAGGTAAAGAACAAAAGATTATTTATGTGGTAATATTAGACAAAAGAAATATGTAATGTTTACATAATAAGGAGTAATATAAATTCATAAAACTAAGTAAATACAAATTACACAAATTAAAATCTACATATTTCATAACAGTAAACAGTAAGATTTACGTAATATTTGGCTAAAAGCAAGGTTCCTGTCTAAAAATATTAATTGACTTAATTGCTTTAAATAACTACTCAAAAATAATTAAGTAATATTTAATTAATTTCTTTATGTATGTTAATTTCAATAGTAAGTAGATATTACTTGATAATGACAAGTGAGTTATACTTGATATTAGAGCAGTAATATTTACTTAAAATATGCTTGTGCAAATTGCTATGAGGATTTTAAGTAAAACAAGTTTTTTTTTTTCTGTGTGGACAGCTAGCAGGCAATCAATCTCTCCAATTGGTCACATGTTAATTTGTCAAAGAAAAGCTTTTTTTTTTAATTATACAAATTTTGCTGTCAACTTTACTCTAGGACTGAGCTGTCTCAGGATGTTGCAGCCCACATAGCAGAGTTTCTCACGTCACGTCCCTGCAGTTTCAGAAGATGGTGTTGATAGTGTGGTCTACCAAATAGAGAATGTAATCTCTCTACTTGGCAAATGTGCTGACCGGTCATCTTTTGGAAACATGGACAGTGCATTGGAGAAATTACAGGAGGCACATGAGCTGCTTGAATCAACAAGGGAATCCACATCTCATGGCTACAAAGCTCCAGTGCTTAAACATACTGGCGAGAAGGGACGGCCTGCCTTTGACATCAGCATGGATCAGTTGGAATACCTCCTTGAGCTAGACTTCACGATTTCTGAGATAGCTCGCCTGTTGCATGTCAGTTTAAGCACTGTCAAGAGAAGAATGAAGGAATATGGGCTTTCTGTGAAACAAACATACACCCAGATATCAGCTGAAGAGTAAGTAATATTTAATTAATTTCTTTATGTATGTTAATTTCAATAGTAAGTAGATATTACTTGATAATGACAAGTGAGTTATACTTGATATTAGAGCAGTAATATTTACTTAAAATATGCTTGTGCAAATTGCTATGAGGATTTTAAGTAAAACAAGTTTTTTTTTTCTGTGTGGACAGCTAGCAGGCAATCAATCTCTCCAATTGGTCACATGTTAATTTGTCAAAGAAAAGCTTTTTTTTTTAATTATACAAATTTTGCTGTCAACTTTACTCTAGGACTGAGCTGTCTCAGGATGTTGCAGCCCACATAGCAGAGTTTCTCACGTCACGTCCCTGCAGTTTCAGAAGATGGTGTTGATAGTGTGGTCTACCAAATAGAGAATGTAATCTCTCTACTTGGCAAATGTGCTGACCGGTCATCTTTTGGAAACATGGACAGTGCATTGGAGAAATTACAGGAGGCACATGAGCTGCTTGAATCAACAAGGGAATCCACATCTCATGGCTACAAAGCTCCAGTGCTTAAACATACTGGCGAGAAGGGACGGCCTGCCTTTGACATCAGCATGGATCAGTTGGAATACCTCCTTGAGCTAGACTTCACGATTTCTGAGATAGCTCGCCTGTTGCATGTCAGTTTAAGCACTGTCAAGAGAAGAATGAAGGAATATGGGCTTTCTGTGAAACAAACATACACCCAGATATCAGCTGAAGACCTGAAAAAGGTGGTTAGCGAATTCATTCAACGGTGTCCGAATTCAGGATATGCCATGGTGTCTGGATATCTCAAGAGTTCAGGCATCAAGTAAGTCAAGTCAAGTCACCTTCATTTATTTAGGGCTTTTTACAATGCAGATCAAAGTGTGGGGGTTTTGATGCTTAGGGCCCACTATTATAATGATGATCCTCTGCAAGTGACCTCTGCTAGTTTCCAAAAATATATATAGGAACTATATTTTTCATGGATAAAGACCTCCTTGTATGTGTAAAAATATTATGTGTGATATTGTAAACGTTGTTTTCAAAATCAAGAAATTGCTTTTATATGGTCTTACTAATGTTTTAATGCAAAATTAAATTATTAAAAGAATATCTAGAAAATCTATACTTTTTTGTATTGTTAAATGTTTTTTTTCTATCGACTAGGTGTACTGTTAACATTTTTAATTCAATTCTAATTACTTTGTATAGTGCTTTTTACAAAAAAATATTGTTCCAAAGCCATTTTATAAGTTTAATGATGTCTTACAACCCCACCCCTTTATTTAATTACTGTTTACATGTTAACTTTGACAGCACCCCAAAAATTGTTTAACTTTCTCCCTATTGTTCTACGGACCCCTTAGCATCCCTTTCCAGACCATTGTTTGAAAACTGGTCACAGTACAAATTTGAAGTGCTGATGCTGTTGTCCTCTCCACTCTTATATAGAGTAACACGATCTACAGTTCGGGAAACACTGAAGGCTGTGGATCCAGTAGGCACCCTGCTGCGTGGATTGCACCTTAATTTCATTCATAGAAGAGTATGTTCAGTTCCTTCACCTTTGTCTCTTTGGCACATCGATGGAAACCACAGACTGATTAAGTAGGTAGACAGTTTATTTTAAAAATGGTTTCAATTATGTGTTTACAGTGATTTACAATGGCTTTGAACACAGCACATTCAATTTGAATTTGGTGGCAGACATATATTTTATAATTACACATAGAAAGTGTGTGCAATAGCTAAAGCTGGTTGTGCTTCCTATAAGGTAGCGCATCGTCATCCATGGGGGCATAGATGGATTCAGCCATAAAATCATGTATTTGAAGGCTTCCACTAACAACCAGGCTGCAACAGTTTTGGAGCCATTTTTGGAAGCTGTCGAGCAGTTTGGTTTGCCAAGTAGAGTGAGGAGTGATAAGGGCGGTGAGAATGTTGATGTGGCAAGGTTTATGTTGGAACATCCTCTTCGTGGGCCAGGTAACAACATGCATCGTGCCACACCCAGTGTAGACAGGCTAACAATAACGGGTTCTATTTGCTTTTGCTGGGATGTGTTGCGCCGTTAGAGTCTGTGACTTCAAATGAATGTAGTTTCTGGCTAGCATCCAGACACTATATCAAAACTGGTATTGTTAAACTAAACAGACATTTAAGAAAGTTTTACTTTTTTATTGTTCTTGTTTTCCAGTGGATTAATAAAAAAAGCATCTTTTTTTCATTGGCTGGTGTTTCTAATAAGTTCCCTAATTAAAGTTTGAATGACATATTTCTATTATATTTCTGTGTGTAAAACAAGTTCAGTGAAATTAAAATGTTTTTTTGGGCATTCAATTACATGCTTCCCTGAATATTACTGATTAGTATTCTGTGTTTATAATACTACTACTACTAGCAATAGCAACACTAATATATTATCTATCCATTATCCAAACCGCTATTATATGGGGGGCGATAATGGAAAGGGGGAAGCTGGCCCCAAAGAAACGTTGAGAACCACCGACTTAAATGTTTAAAATGTAGTTATAGGAAGAAATGTTTGTAGCCAAATGTTCATCTGGTAGTGTGCATATTTATACACACTATTAGACCATTTCTAGTAGTAACAGTGACTGTTTGTTTTCTCTATTCTTTCTATGTTTACACCTTAGAGAAGACCAGCTATATTACAGGAAGAAGTGTTCACAGTCAGCGTATTGAGCATCTGTGGCGGGATGTCTGGTGTGCAGTTACTTCAAATTACTATGCAGCTTTCCAGTATCTGCAGGAAATTGGAGCACTGGACCCAGACAATGAAAAATACCTCATATGTCTACACTATGTCATGGTGCCTAGACTGAATGTGGACCTTAACCTGTTCAGACAGGTGTGGGACCGACATCCCCTCTCATCTGAAGGCAACAGATCTCCACAACAGTTGTGGGTTTCAGGTCAACTGTTGAATACAGATTTTCCAGTTGATCCAGTGAGTTGTATGAAAACAACATTAGATAATTCAGCGGGATTTGGATTAGGGTGACCACCTGACACATTGCACAGAACTACATTACATAGTAGAATTACTATTAGTTATTAATAAATTATTACATTTTGGTTGCTTTGTGTTTATTTTATGGAAACTTGGATGGTATTTAAGGGGGTTTAGGTACTCTGCCTGAGTAGACCCTTTAGCTTTGAAATCTCTGTAACGACAGCAGCTTGTGCCTTGTTTTTATTTTAACATTAATTACAACTTTTACTTGTCTATAACGATATTACTTTTTAAAAATGTAATCATTTGATATATTTTGAACACTAGATATTCCAAACTGAACTAACCCCCTCCTCTATCCTGGTTTTAACAGATGGATTTCACTAACTTTGGAGTGGACTGGGATGGTCCTGTTCCTGCCATGGATTGTGGTGTTGTTGAAGTTCCTGAGGCCCCTGCATCGCTTCAGGAGGCTGTACAGCGAGAAGTCACTCAACACATCAATCCCCTAAGGTCAAGTCAGTGGTTTGGCTTGGATGTTTATTTGGAGGCACTAAGACTCAGTGAAACAGTCACTGTTTAGGGGTCCCAAGCAGTATAGCTGTTGGTGCCTTGTTAAAAATGTTATTTGTAGTGAATGCTCTTTTGAATGGTGTTATCAAATAAGGAATTTGTTGTAAGCTGATTTTAAAAAAAAGAAAAAAAAAAGTAACTTATACAGTTAACTAATGTGATGGTTACAAAAACATAAGTGTATGTAATTTTGAAATATGTCAAAAATCAAAACAACTGCAAATCAAAAATGTATCTTTAAAGTTATGTATTTTGTCACCATGTGAACTTTGCAAAAACAGAAAAGGTCACTTTTTCAGAATATTGTACATTAAAGATAATTAGTCAAATCCACAAAAGCTTTACAGATCTTTATTGTAAAGTTGCTAAACAATGTTTTTCATGCTTCACGGTTAAAAATTTCCTGTAGAAATTACAGTAACTTACTGGCAGCAGTTCGCCAGTAACTTAATTAAACTTACAGTAAAAGTACTGTATTAATAATTACAGTACCATTTAACTTGCTGTAAATGTATTTACAGTATTTATACTGTACTTTTAGTTTTTACTGTAAAATATACAGTAATTTATGGTCTTTTCTTCAGTAACATATTGAAATACAAGATTGCTTATTTTAAAAAGAAATGACAACTGTGTAACTTTTACTTTTTTTAATTGTTCAATTGTAATCCTTGCAATAACATTTTAATATTTTCAGATTCAGTTAAGACTCAAACAAAACATTGTTACAAACTATTATATATATTACATACTATTCTAAATATTATAGGTAAATTCTTAAAATTTATCCTAAGCACAACATACTATGATAATAGTGAATAGTGATAGTGAATTTTTAAAAGAACTCAAACTTTTGTTACACACAAGAAGCATGAAATATTTTTTTTCAAAGCTGCCAGCTGAAATCCACAAACTCCTTAATGAAGGAGGACACGAGGGTTCGGGCCAGAGTTTCTCCTTTGCACCATCTTCCCACTTTCTTTGCTGATCTGGAATTTTGCAGAGCACTTGCTGTTGACAGGACTGATCCTCGCAATGAACCTTAACATAAAAGAAATAATTCATTAGACCATTTCATTTTCTTTGTAAAGACTTTTTAAAGCATTAGTTCAGCCCAAATTAAAATCTTATGTTGTTAAAAACCCATAAAACTCAAAATTCATTTTCAGAACACAAATTAAAATTAATATTCTCTCTTAATTTTTGTCTATCCAGGCAACCAAATTCTTTTAGCTTCAAAAGGTGCATAAAGACATTGTTAAAATAATCCATATGATTCGAGTGGTTTAAGATGCCTAATTGGTTCTCAAGCATGTTTGAGATTCTGTTTACTACATGTGATGTACTCTATGTATTTGGATGATTAATGTTTATATGTGAATAAAAGCTTTAGGATAAATTTTCTGTCTTTATGCACTTTTTGAACTGGAATATTTTGGTTGAGTATACTTTCAGTGGATGGACAAAAATTTGATTATTTAAAATATCTTCATTTGTGTTCCAAAGATGAACGAAAGTCTTACGTGTTTGTAACAACATGAGAGTGAGTAAATGACGACAGAAGTTTCAGTTGAGTGAACTATCCCTTTAACTGTATTACGATATGAAAAATTAGAAAAATATCTTAAGGAATATATTGTTATAGTGGGCACTTCAAAATTACTGTGAATAACTCTATTACAAATTTAGATTTTTAGAATACATTTTAAGAATACTTTTCCATCAACTGGTTAAAATCTCAAACACTGCCCCTCTCAACTGGTCTATCTCCCCGATCTATTTACCGGTCTACTATAAGGTTAACTAATGAGTCTTTATTGTAAAGTGTTACCTATTGTTCTTTATAATTCTTTTGAACTTTAATCTGTTTATTAAGTTTAATAAGTTTATAAAATGTTTAAAATGTTAATTTTTTTTGTTTATTGTTTTTTTGTATTTAAATGATCAGTTATTTTTGTTATAAAACATTAAGTGAACCTGTTATAGAAGGAAAACACTTTTTTGTAACTTCATTCAATAGCATAATGAAAGGTGAAATAAATTTGGAATAATGTGAAATAAAAACTAACAGTCTTTAATTTTCCTTTTGTTACATGGTATGAAAAAAGTCTAGGCTTTGACATGACACTTTGTCATAAAATACTTCATTTATTAAATCATAAGAATGATAAGAAGTTCCACTTAATTTATATAAATAAAATGTACTCTGTAACTGTCTGTTATGAATTCATTAGAAGAATAAACAGAATAGAACACAGTTCATTTTATTTTAACTCAAATTGTCAGTTGTCATTACTGCATGCCAAGTAACAGATGGACACTCAACCCAAAAATATAAATTCTCTCAACATTTACTCACCCTCATGTCATCCCAGATGTATAAGACTTTTTTCTGTGGAACAAAAAATTTTAGGGAAAAAAAGTCATCTGAAGCAAAGTGATAGGCAAATTTTAAACCATTGCTTCTGGGCAAGTGTCCTACATGTGTTTGTTTGACGTAAATGTCAGCATGTTGTGAAGCATGATATAAGCATACTGTGAAACTCGTGCAAGAAGTGATGGTCCTATGTGCAATCTCCTTCACAACAAGCTTGTCGGGCTTCACAATGTGCTGATATTTACGGCAAGCGTGAACTCATGAACCCAAGTTTGACAGTTGGCCGGAAGCAATGGTTTATAGTATTTTTCTCACACATATCTATAGTTTTGCTTCAGAAGACATTGATTCATCCACTGGGTCACATAGATTAGTGTTGTGCTTTCTTTGTGTGGTTTTAGAAGTGTCAACTTTGAGGGACATATCCACTTGCAGATGATGGATTTCAGAGATGGATTTTTTATTTTTTTTTAATCTCTGTTTGTGTTCCACAGAATAATGAAAGCCATATACATCAGGGATGGCATGAGGGTGAGTAGGTGATGAGAGAATTAGCATTTTTGAGTGAATAATACCTTAAAAAGGGATAGTTCACTGAAAAAGGACAAATCTGTCATCCTTTATTCACCCTCATGTCGTTCCAAACCTGCATGCGCGTCCTTCTTCTGTGGAACACAAAATAAGGTATTTTGTAGAATGTTGTTGACCAGTGTTGTTGTTTCAGTTCCTGTTGACTTCCATTATATGGACAAAAAATACAATGAAAGTCAATGGGAACCGAAAGTAGTCACCAGCATTCTTCAAAATATCTTATTTTGTGTTAAACAGAAGAAAGAAGTGCATACAGGTTTGGAACGACATGAGGGTGAGTAAATTATGACAATCTTAATTTTTGGGTGGACTATCCCATTTAAGGGATTGTTCACTCAAAAATGCAAATTCTCTCCTCACTTACCCTCATGCCATACCTGGCTTTCATTCTTCTTTTTCCCTTTAATGTTTACTTAACATTACAGCATACTGCAAGATGTACTCACATTTGAATAAACTCCAAAGTAGTGGCTGCTTCCACTTGGTACTTGATGTTATGCACATAATAGCAACCGAAGAGAACAGCAAATGCAGAGGACATATCTGAAAGGTCAATCACAGGAAAGAAGACTTTGCCTTCGATCGCCCGGATCCATTTTTTTGCTGCGTAGAATTGAATCTCCTAAAAAATAAATAAATAAAATAATTTATCATGTTCATGCTTTTTATTGTGTTATTTATAGCTTTGCAAAAACATTTCACATTTGATTTTGGTATCAGTAAAAAATATGTAGATGTTGGAGCCTTTCTAATTAGTTCAAAGAGAGAGTTCACCCAAAAATGACAATTCTATCATCATTTACTTACCCCTGTTATTCGAAACTTATTTAAAAGAGATGTTAGGTAGAAAGTTAGACATAGAGAGCCATGAATAAAGTGTGACTAAATGTTTACTTTTAAAAATCATCCCTTTAACATCACTAAATCATGTACTGAAAGATCTTACCAAGCATGATCAGCCTTGAAGTAGAAGAAGTCAAGCCTGGTCTTTTGCATCTGCCAGAGTTGTTGTGACCTACACACACACAACCCACACAGTTTTTCTAAGTGTCAGTTACTGCATCAGTATCGTTATTCACATCTGGCACAGCAGCAGAAAGCGCAGTAACGTTATTATCGACACAGATATCTCAAAATCACATTTATGCTTCCTACTAAGGTGTGCTGAAAATGATTACTTCACTCTAAAATAGGTTCTACCGTTACTAACTGGACATTCCGTTTTTTACCATCTCGAATGTGTCATCTTAGGTGTTCACAAAGGCTGGAGAATAGTCGACACGACTGTAACTTACAGCCGTCCATGGTGCATCTAGAATTCAGATTGTGTTGTTCACTATTTTTGTGGTGTTTCTGTGTTTGCAGTAACGTTACGTGTGCGTGTGCGACTGAAGTGAAGTGCGGAGAGGCTATAAGAACGTGCATGCACACACGAAAACCTACCAATGAACACCGTGAGGAAACTGCGCCTCGTGCAGTGTCAGCGGTTTTTTAATTATTATTTTGCTTTTAATTAAACCAACAAATAAGCCCTAAAATGACACTGACATAAAATATGTAGTGAAAAAGCAGGAATATTGTACATACATTTGCAGGTGCGTGGTGTGTGCGTCTTCCTTTTCTTCTTCTTCTTCCAAGCAGAAAAAAGCCTTTCTGTCATTGGTCAGGTTTCCCACTATTTTTTTTTTTTTATTACTGTATTTGGATTTACAGTAAATGAGAAATACTGTATTTTAATGGCGCCAAGAGGATATTTCCCATAATGCAATTTTTGTGAGGAGAGTGAGTCGCCCGCCATGTGAGGAAGGTGAGTCGTTTTTTAGTCGAGTGTTTTTAACTCGATGGGAGCTAAATTAAACTGTCTGAACACGAAGATGTGCGTGTTGTCTGTCTCCCCTCTTCCCCCTCCTCCGCTCTGCTGCGCACCACGCCCACTTTTTTAGCATTTTTTAAAACGGTGGTGAGAACTAACCAGTGCTGAAACGGGGGGGGGGGGTTTCATGACCCTTTAATAAGTACCATTTCTAGGCATTGGGAAGCTAGGTGGTTGCCTATGGCGCCACCAGCAGAAGGGGGCGCCAATGAGCACACATGCTCGCACTACATTTTAGCAGGGTTGAGGGTTGTGATAAAGAGTGGCAGGGTCACCCTGAAATTTGATTGCCACCCCTACTGGATCCCCCAACATCACTGGGCTAGAGTACTGTCATTCTGATGATGCCTGTATGCCATTGGATCAGGGTTCTGTCAATTGCTGCAACATTATTGTTGCATGCAAAATTTGAGATAATTACATTGTACTAATTAATGTTTATGAAATAATTCTGATAAATTTCTTCCCATTGAAAAAAAATAATTTTTAATATATATTTTTACATTAATTTTCAATTAATAATTATTTCATAATTAAGTCAATGAGCCTCATTCATGAAACACAAGCAGAACAAATTGTGTAAATCGATTGTAAAGCCATTCTGACGTAAACTTTCAAATTCATGAAAATTTTCATATTTTAAAAATGTTAGTTGGTATGAAAAAAATGTACACCTGCTCCCTACCAGGTGTAAATGGTGCGTAAAACTTTTTTTTTTTGGCAAACTGATGACACTGAATTTTGATGCACTGCCATAAT
>NW_015506618.1:226385-226661 GCF_001515645.1 Sinocyclocheilus grahami
CTGAGTCGTGGGCTATCGTCTACTCCCTTGGACCGAAGGTGGATTACCCCCAGAGACTGGCTCGCTATTTTTGGTTACAGTTTTATTTGTTTTGGTTACCTTTGGAGAATAAACGTTCTTTGCATCTAATCCTCTGCCTTTGAGTCCTCTGTCTTCCTCGTCCCGTCACACGGCCGCTCTTATCATGTTCGTTTTGTGATCTCACTAGTTCCAGTGATTTATTTCTGATTGGTTTTCTGATAACTTCTCTTTGTTGGTGAAATGATGGGGTTGCGT
>NW_015506618.1:226671-230471 GCF_001515645.1 Sinocyclocheilus grahami
CTCGCACTGGCCCGATGGTGGAAAAGTGGCTATTGTGGGTCGAGCAATTGGATACTCTGTATCCCAGAGGTTTAAATGAGGCATAAGAAATGGAGCTGGCTTAAATATTTTCCTCTCCTTGGTCTTTTCTCAGATTTGGGCCTTTTTCTTTCTGTGTGTGTGTGTTCTAAATTCTTTGATTTTAAGGGGCGGTCACACGGCACTTTTCGTTCCATTGACTTCCGTTTATGCGAATGCGTCGGACCGGAAATGCAAGCTCGTGTGAAAAATTTTGCATTTCGCTGCGTTCCAAAGTTCAAGTTTGGTGAACTCTACCCTGCTAATTCGCATCACGTGAAGATGTGTGATCAGTAGAAGATCGTTACATCACTGCGTGACCTCTCTACAGAAATTCAAAAATGGAGGAAGCGCTAATTTTAGCCGAAGCTGCATGGTTCGCAGTGTCAATGGAAACCGGAACAGATGGTGCATTAGAATGTGGACCCGTTTTATCATTTTTTTATTGCTTTGTGTGTGTGTGTGTGTGTGTGTGTGTGTATGAGAGAGAGTACAATTACTATACACAAGTGTATTATTATTAAATCACTTAATGTTGTTCGTTATTTTATATTTATATTTTCACTCATTTTAAAATTAATTTTGCACACCACAGAAAAACCTACAGCACTTAAAAATGTTATATATATGTACAGTCAAACCAAAATGTATTCAGACACCTTGAACATTTCAATCTTAATTATGTAAGATAACACTTAAGCAAAACATGGTCCGGTCAAGATGTCGAAATAATTTTTGGTCCCTAATGTTTATTAATTTTCCTGGTAGTCCACTGTATGAATCATTTTTGGGTATAATGTCACAGTTTACTTTATTTTGCTATCCTCACTTACACATATGAACTATAGTGTCCTGCACCCACTAGTAAATATATATAAAAAAATGTCTGAATAATTTATGGTTTGACTGTATATGTGTGTGTGTGTGTCAACTTCACAAACAGACTTCAAAAGCAAACTCTGCTGCATGAACTTGGCAATATTCTTTTATTTTTCTGTTGAGACTTGCAAGAAAAAATGGCGTGGGCTCAGAGACACCAGCAACATGAGAGAGAGAAGGATAGAAAAAGACAGTAAGAGAAGTGGAAGTGAAGGAGGACACAGAAGAAGATCAGACCTGCCAACCTCCCTGTTGAAAAAAACAGCAAATGCTGGTTAGGTATGTTTTGACGCTGGGATGCTGGTTTAAGCTGGTCCTTTGCTGGTTTATGCTGGTCCTTTGCTGGTTTATGCTGGTCCTTTGCTGGTTTATGCTGGTCCTTTGCTGGTTTATGCTGGTCCTTTGCTGGTTTAAGCTGGTCCTTTGCTGGTTTATGCTGGTCCTTTGCTGGTTTAAGCTGGTCCTTTGCTGGTTTATGCTGGTCCTTTGCTGGTTTAAGCTGGTCCTTTGCTGGTTTATGCTGGTCCTTTGCTGGTTTAAGCTGGTCCTTTGCTGGTTTATGCTGGTCCTTTGCTGGTTTAAGCTGGTCCTTTGCTGGTTTATGCTGGTCCTTTGCTGGTTTAAGCTGGTCCTTTGCTGGTTTATGCTGGTCCTTTGCTGGTTTAAGCTGGTCCTTTGCTGGTTTATGCTGGTCCTTTGCTGGTTTAAGCTGGTCCTTTGCTGGTTTATGCTGGTCCTTTGCTGGTTTAAGCTGGTCCTTTGCTGGTTTATGCTGGTCCTTTGCTGGTTTAAGCTGGTCCTTTGCTGGTTTATGCTGGTCCTTTGCTGGTTTAAGCTGGTCCTTTGCTGGTTTATGCTGGTCCTTTGCTGGTTTAAGCTGGTCCTTTGCTGGTTTATGCTGGTCCTTTGCTGGTTTAAGCTGGTCCTTTGCTGGTTTATGCTGGTCCTTTGCTGGTTTAAGCTGGTCCTTTGCTGGTTTATGCTGGGACATGTGATAATCCATGTTTTTCTACAGTGTACAACAATGTACTGGAGTTTTTTTTTTTTTATAGCATTTAAAATCGCTAAAAAGAACTCTGTTGTGCCAAACCATCAGAACCAAACTGAAAACTGTTTAAAAAACAGGTATTTATTGAAACTTGGGCTAACTGTATTGTTGCATTCCTACTGTTTACTCTAAAATACTGTATAACAGGAATATCACAAACTGAGTGCAGACTCGGAGTACTAACCTATGAAAAATATTTAACATGAAGTGTAGCATTTTGCACATTGTGCAATTACGATTTTGACATTAGCCATCAAGGAGCTTCAAGTAATGTAGGAATAGGCTATAACCCCCCCCCCACACACACACCTTTGACTACCGTGTACTTTCGTTTAATACTTTTTTACATTTAAGATCTCAGGTGTGTGCCCAAGACACGGTAGAAAAACAGTATGACTATTTGTAAAGCTGCTTTCAGAAAAGTGTATTATGAAAAGAGCTAGACAAATAAATTTGACTTGACAGGTCCCTGAGTCCCAGGTCCCCAACATAAGCACTCAGGTCCTCAGCCGTCAGGTTCCCAGCAACCAGGTCCCTGTATCAGGCACCAGCAGCCAGGGCACCACTGCATCTAAAAAGAAAAAAAGAAAATCAAGTGCCATGGATGAATTTGAAAGGGAAATGATGTCCATTGTAAAAGAAAAGAGGATGATGTAAGCAGCTTCCTCAATTGCATTCACCCAGCTCTCTCTACTGTCTACCCAGGGAAACCAGGAGTTCACTACAGATAAATATACTGCAGTTGATACACGAGGCTGAGTACAGTGTCAGTTTACGAACATGATCTTTAAAGTAATAGTTCACTCAAAAATGAATATCTACTGCAATTTAACTCTCCCACAGGCCATCCAAGATGAGTTTGTTTCTTCATCGGAACAGATTTGGAGAAATTAAGCACGTGGTGCAATCAGAGAATTGAGATGTCCTTCAAGATGTCTGAGTTTGATCGGTTTCTGGGTCACAGGCTCGAGGACGGAGGAGCGAGGAAACGAGGAAGCGTCAAATTGAGTATTGAGAAGCACCATGCATGCACTTTTACACGCTGGTCGCACATGCGCTTTGCCGGAAACAAAAACAAATAACAAAATAATTTTAGCTGGGTTTTCACAGAGAGGATCACAAACATTAAAAATGACACTGAGCAGCTACTTTGGTGTTAAAGGTAGCTGTATTTTGCATGATTCCCTAATTTACTTCCATCCAATTAGGGATGCAAAACTCTGGTTCCAACTCTGCTCCAACACACATACATGTGTGGTTGTTAAATAACCCTGAAGGACTTAATTAGCTGGATCTGGCGCATTTAATAAGGTTCAAAGCTAAATTATTTTTTATAAGAGAAGAATGAAAAGAACTGAGTATATATAGGACTGGTGAAATAATTCCCTCTCTCATGAACTCATGTCATGTCAGCCAAGTCAGCTTTATTTCAATAACGATCTTTATAATACAGACTGTGTCAAAGCACTTCACAGAGATAATTTTGCAGAATCAATTCAGATTCTACTGTAATGCAGGTCTAAAAAACAAGAGTGTAATTATACAGCTCAAGTCAGTTCAGATCAATAACTGTGAAGTTCATCAGTTTGAAATGACATAAATTCTGCTGTAAACAGTCCTACAAAAGACAGCAATGTAGTTATGCAATTAGAATCAGTTCAGTGTTGATTGAATTCAGTTAGGTACCAATGTCAATGTTGCAAGATGCTATGCCATCATCCAGCTCAATTCTGCTGTAAACAGTTCTACAAAAGACAGCAATGTAGTTATTCAATTAGAATCAGTTCAGTGTTGATTGAATTCAGTTAGGTACCAA
>NW_015506619.1:0-6947 GCF_001515645.1 Sinocyclocheilus grahami
TGTAGTAACGCTACAGGCGGCGCTTTGTTCCGCGTCACGCCAGTCTAACGGAAAACAGCGGCGCTTCGCTGGGGATGAAGGGATTGGTCTCCGGCGGAGGATAAGCGCGGCTGGATGCGGAGGAATAGCATGAGAGCGGCTTCATAAACACGCAGTTCTGCGCACACGCCCGCTTTATTCCCGCGCCACGGACAAGATGGAGCAGGGGGTGTTCTCGCCTTTGTTGGAGGGGTTTCTGCGGTCTCCGCTGGTGTGCTGGGTGGGTGACCGCGCGGATGCGTGTCGCGTCGCGTCGCGATGGTCTGCAGAGCTTCACCTGTGTGTGTGTGTGTGTGTGTGTGTGTGTGTGTGTGTGTGTAGGTGAAGACGGTCTCTCCGCTGGGCTCCGATGGCTCTCCTCTCTCCGACTTCGTGACTCTGCTGGACGGGGTTTATTTAAACGACATCATGACTGAGATGTGAGTACGAACAGATTCACGATGGACAGCTCTTTTTCCCTGAAAGCTGGAAGCTGCTCCTCAGACTGTGGTGTTTGTGTAGAGTAACGTTAGCGGCTGCCACACATGCTGGTTATAATGTGCTGAATCACGGCAGTCCTGCTGTATTTCAGGGATAGCACTGTCAGCAGGGCTGCGATTGGGCCGCTGGGGTCACGTGACTGCTGTTTGTGATTATGAGGGCCATATTGCTTTTATGCAAGAGTTCAATAAGTCTGACCGAGGCCAGCAGCCAATCAGATTTGAGGATGGCAGCTCACTCTGGAGTCATAAGCTGGGGCTGGTTCCAGTTCGTCCCTCTGTCTAGTGCACTCCGTGTACGCCATTGAGTAGGTTGCATGAGTGCCCACTACTGGCCTAAGCCCTTGGTCACTATGGAGTTGGTTTATTGGTTACATTTTCCCCTTTACGAAGGTGTTTGGAGCAGCATTCTGTATGTGTATAAGTATGCTTGGGCTGTTATTCATGTAAAACAACATTATAGCACGTATATTATAGAGTTGTTTGGGCTGGGGATAAATTAAACGCCATGTGCGATGATGGAGCGGCCTGAAGTGTGCTTATGAAGCTCCCTCGGTCAAAACCAAGGGGTCGAGAGTACGTATAACACGAGCCCCTGCTTTATACTCGCAGTCGGGCTAGTGTTGGGCGATATGAGGGATTGTCATATCGTCCTATCGTGGGATTGCCGACACACGGTATTATCCTGCTAATTTACCTAATTATTTATTTACTCCGTTTCATTGCCGACTCCAGCGTGAGGCTAAAAGCAGCCTTACGTTTTTAATATGACTGGATTTGTATTTAACATGAAAACTATTTAATAGAAACATTGTAAGCTACTAATTACAATGCTTACATGTTATTCAAACAGCGGCTACAGAAAACGAGCAAAGAACATTTGCGTTAACGAAGAACACCATCGCTGACTCCGGTCTAGCGCGAGTTTATGCAGTTGAAAAAACACTCCCGTTATAATCAGTGAAGCCGTCTACACGTATGATGACTACATCTCTTATACTCGCACCGCACGCACACCTGCCCGTCCTTGTTTATGCTGAGAGAATTCGCGAGAGAGCTGAATTCCGTGAGCACATGCACTCAACAAAACAACAACAACATGACTCTCTGATTGGCCATTGTGTTCATAAGCTCAACAGAATCGTATGTGATTGGTTATTACACCGGGTCCTAACTGCACGCGACGCCGCGACGCGATAAAAGGTATCTTTTCCACGTTAATCAGAGGTTTTGTCCTAACTAGCCGCGATGGAGACACGCAAACTTTCTATTTTAGAAACGGTTTCTGTTTCCGCGCCGCTGCGGCTGGAACAACAGCATACAAACTAGGGCTGCACAACTAATCGAATTTCTAATCGCGATTACAATTACGACGCCACAATTACGTAATCGTTCAAAGTCCACTTATGTTATTCTGCACGCTTAAGATATGATTTTTTCTTTCTACATGTTATCTTAAAGGTTTTTCCATTGTTTTAGTATAACATTATAATAACATTCATATTTTTACTTTTTTATAATTTAAAGAAGAAACCAATCCGATGTGTAGTTGACATTTCAGGCTTAAAACTAGAAAAGCACTAAAGGTTTTTCAGCTGGTTTATTTTCATATAATAATACGGCATGCAGCTGCATCAAACAATGGTATAAACATCATTCAGTGTAAATTGTGATAATCGGAATTAATAATCGCAATTACAATTTCAAGGGAATAATCGACAATTATGATTTTTGTCAAAATCGTGCAGCCCTGATACAAACTATATGCCAGTAGATAATCTCAGGTGATCATGTGCTTTATTCAAAGTTAAACATGCCTAATGTGTGTTTGAATGTCATTTTGCGTGACCTTTTAGCCATACTGAAAGCAACAATAGATATTAAAATAAATTAAAGCAAATATGTACGAACCAACGAGTGTATTCCATGACAAAGATGTTATCAGTCACTCAGTATGTACATTTAATGATGTTAAAAAGCTTTAATATTTATGAATTAGATTATACATGTATCCATTTCGTTGCCAGTGCAGTGCGCTTCCAGAGAGGCTCCGCCCCCACACGCTTCTGATTGGCTGTGATGTTTGATTGATTCTGGTGTGGACACAAACTGTTTGTCGCTGGAATCTTGTCACGTCGCGTGTAGTTAGGACACGGTGTAACACACAACACTGTAAACACGTGGAAAAAGAAATATAATGGAACAAATAAGCCCTAATACTAATTAGATAGTGTTACTATCCTGATGATAATAATAATATTCCTGCTATCGTCAAAGGCATCAGCTACAGGCAATATCTCTGACTATCATCGATATATGATACTGTCGTCTAACGGCACAACCCTAGTCGGCGTGAAACGTCACGCATCACATGACCGTCATCTGTGGTGTGTGTGTGTGTTCAGCTGCCGCACCTGGCACACACACACACACACACACACACACACACACACACACACACACTCTCTCTCTCCCACACCAACACTCTCTCGCACACACTCTCTCACACACACACACACACACCACACACACTTTCTCACACACACCACACACACTTTCTCACACACACACACACACTGACAAACGCGTGATTGTTCGGTGGCTCTGACGCTGTGCAGGTGCAGCTACAGTCGGCTCATTCAGTGGATGCTGATCTGCAGTCGTGTGAATAACAGCTGTGGTGTGGTGTGTTGTGATCGTGATGTGGACGTGTCACACTCGCAGAGCTGCACAGCTCAGAATAATAACCACAAATGCATGATTAACTAATCACAGAAGTATAGATTACACCACTATACTCACATCCAAGAGTACTACACACTCACTCACACACGCACTCACACACGCACTCACACACACACTCTCACACACACACACTCTCTCACACACACACACACACACCACACACACACTTTCTCACACACACCACACACACTTTCTCACACACACTCTCACACACACACACACACACACACTGACAAACGCGTGATTGTTCGGTGGCTCTGACGCTGTGCAGGTGCAGCTACAGTCGGCTCATTCAGTGGATGCTGATCTGCAGTCGTGTGAATAACAGCAGTGGTGTGGTGTGTTGTGATCGTGATGTGGACGTGTCACACTCGCAGAGCTGCACAGCTCAGAATAATAACCACAAATGCATGATTAACTAATCACAGAAGTATAGATTACACCACTATACTCACATCCAAGAGTACTGCTCACAGTGAGTTTGTGCAGTGTTGAACAGCCAATCACAGAGAGGTCTGCTGATCACATGAACGCAGCAGCCAATCAGAGGCACAGAGGAATCTAATGAAGGCTTTCGCGATTCCTGTCATTATAGCCAACAAAATATTAAACTGTTTAAATGCGAGAGTGACTCAGTAACATTGACGCCTCAGAAACATGCTGCAAGCAGTAATCTTTGAGACAGCAGGAGTAAATATGCATATCCTGCTGCTGATTCTGTAATCGTGATGTTACCAAACAACTGAAATCAGTATCAACAACATCCCTTCTTGCACTGCATTGAGATGTACTGCATTACAATTACATAAACAGTGCTGTGAGAATGATTTTTAAATCTATTTTGAATGTTGAAATATTAAATTATTTTAAAAAAATGAAATACTTGAAATATTAAATTAAAACTGCCAATATGTAGCAGCAAGTCACTGTCTTAACGAATGAGTCACTGAATCATTCATTCCACCGATTTGTTGAAAAATACTGATTCATTCGGTAATGAGTGTTGCTCGGAGAAGCTCAACAGTTCTGCTGTGGCTTTGACTGGAAAGATAGACAGATTGGTGAAATAGAGGAAAAACAGACAATCTTCACAACATTGTGTCTAAAACGTAACTATAAATGCATGAATATTAACACATTCTTGTTTATTAAATTGATGTATTAAATCAATATAACTTCCATTTTGGGACTGTCCAAGTCCTACAAAACAGCATTTGTAATTGTGCTGATATTAAACCATCATATGATACAAATATGAGACGATACACATACAGGGAATTATTGCCCTCATATATTGGATTTGGAGTCATTTTGACTGTATTCAGCTTCTGCTAGTCCACATCACACAGTGTATACTTCATAATGTCAATAAACACGACAATAGCACACACCCCTATGTGTGTGTGTGTGTGTGTGTGTGTGTGTTCAGTCTGTCAGAAGTAGGTTAGTCACTAGTGCTCGGGGCTGTGTGTCAGTGTGTGTCAGTGTGTGTGGGTATTGACTGATGGAGCAGTGCTGTTAATGACATTAGTGTGTGTGTGTGTGTGTGATCGCAGCTGTCCATATGCTGTTTCAGTGAGTGTAAATGCTTATTATTGAACAACCACAACATCACACACACACACACTCACTCACACACACACACACACACACACACACATACACTAGTTCCTATCATTATGAGGACTTTCCGCAAGCGTCATGGTTTTTATGATGATACTCTCTCTGTCCTGACTCCAAACACAAGCCTCACAGAAAACTTACTGCCCTCTTTCATAATATGCTGTTTGTGTGTTTATTTTTTTTACTTTTTATTTATTTCTTCCCTTTTCTTATGTGTTTTTGTTCTGTCACTGTCACTCTGTTACACTGCAGAAGCTTCTGTCACGAAAACAAATTCCTCGTATGTGTAAACATACCTGGCAATAAAGCTCATTCTGATTCTGATTCTGATTAGTGATTTGATTATTTAATGTCGTGAACACACACTACACTCTGAGCACATTTATAATGTAGGTCAGACCAGTACACACACACACTCACATCACATGACGTCTGTCTCAGCTCTCGTATGAAAGGTCGTCTCTTCTGCTGAAGACTGTGTTGATCTTGGTTAGGGCTGTGCAAAAAATTGCCTGCAATAGTCATGCGCATCTCGTCAGTAAAACCGGCTCTGTGATTAGTGCTAAATCTCCATCACCTGCTTTCAGATGGAGCAGCATTTACTACACAGAGCCGGAGTTCACTGACAAGCTACACAAAACCACAATCATAATCACACGTGAATCATTGCAGATAATGAACGCCATATTGTGTAGCTTCATTATCTGCAATATTGTGGGGCCTATGGAAATTCACAATTGAGCAGACACAACTTTTTCAAAAATTTTAGACATAAAAGGAAGATTTGAGATGGGTCTGTAATTAGCCAGTTCACTAGGATCTAGTTGTGGTTTCTTAATAAGAGGCTTAATAACCGCCAGCTTGAATGGTTTTGGGACGTGACCTAAAGACAACGACGAGTTAATAATATTGAGAAGCGGTTCTTCTGCTACAGGTAACAACTCTTTCAGTAATTTAGTGTGTACAGGATCTAACAGGCATGTTGTTGGTTTAGATGCAGTGATAAGTTTATTTAGCTCTTCCTGTCCTATAGCTGTAAAGCACTGCAGTTTATCTTTGGGTGCGATGAATGAAGCTGAAGTATTATACGCTGTAGAATCTACATTTGCTATTGTAATTCTGATGTTATCTATTTTATCAGTGAAGAAATTCATAAAGTCATTACTATTAAACTGTGCGGGAATATTTAGATCGGGTGGCGTCTGGTTATTTGTTAATCTAGCCACTGTGCTAAATAAAAACCTAGGATTGTTTTGGTTATTTTCTATGAGTTTGTGGATATGCTCGGCCCTGGCAGCTTTTAGAGCCTGTCTATAGCTGGACATACTGTTTTTCCACGCAATTCTAAAAACTTCCAAGTTAGTTTTTCTCCATTTGCGCTCAAGACTACGTTTCTTTCTTGAGAGAATGGGTATTACTAGGAATGCACCGAAATGAAAATTCTTGGCTGAAGCCGAAACCAAACAAAATAAAACACTGGGCCGAAGGCCGAATACCTAACACGGTTTTTCAAGTTTTTTTCCCGCATGTATTTTGCCAGTTTTTTTCACCATTGCACAAATTAAATAGCCAAAATGTGATTTTTACTGTTTTGTCTTTCTTTTCATAGAAAAAATCTATTACAAAACAATAATTTAAAAATATTGAACACTACTATATTAAACATTTTTTTTAACATTCTAGCAGACATTATACCAACAAAGCACAATTTAACTTAAAATTAATAAGTTAGTAAAATAATATTTTTTTCTTTTCATAGAAAAAATCTATTACAAAACAACAATTTAAAAATATTGAACACTACTATATTAAACTTTTTTTTAACATTCTAGCAGACATTATACCAACAAAGCACAATTTAACTTCAAATTAATAAGTTAGTAAAATAATATTTTTTTGGCCATCTGACCCCGTTCTTGAATCAGGCATGTATTTTTTACTATACAAATAAAAGCAGCCTTGCTGAGCAGAAGAGCCTTCTTTTAAAGGGGTCATATGATGCTGCTAAAAAGAACATTATTTTGTGTATTTGGTGTAATGAAATGTGTTTATGCGGTTTAA
>NW_015506619.1:7013-8491 GCF_001515645.1 Sinocyclocheilus grahami
AACAATGAAAAATTCGCTGTTTGTCGTGTATGATCTGCATGATGATATGATGAATGGATGGTTCATTTTCAACAGCAGATTCAGGGCCTCACTGCACACGTCTGCGGCGCGTTACGGCTCCACGGCCACCGGAGCTGATCGCTGCCACTCTAATGCTTGTGTTTATCAGCCAGCTGCGGCACGTTTCTGACGCGGGTTACGTTTGTTTCTGAAGGGACCGCACCCCCGATCTACATAAATGCATCTATGTTCGCGCGAATCATTCATGATCCAGCTTCACCTACAGAAGAAGTGAGTGTAAGGTTTTTTAACAAATCTTTGCAAATCGCCTTTCATAATAACGTGCTAATTAGCAAGTTTCACGATGAATCCTAAAGTAAACAGTCCCTCAGAGAGTGGCTCGGAAGAGAGGGGCGGAGTCAGCAGAGCTCATTAACATTTAAAGGAAAATGCTACAAAAACGGTTTGATCTGAAAAGAGCTGTTTTGACAGGGTAAAAAGGTGTTTTTACACTACCATTGAGAATTTTAACCAAACTATGTTACAGACTTTTCATTAAGACCCTAAAGAATCATATCAGCTTGTGGGAAATGGGCATCCGATGACCCCTTTAATGGAGGAGCGATAGCGCACCGCTCGAAAGGGGGTGGAATGGGGCGCAATAATCGTTTATCTCGATTGATGTATTGTCATAATCATTGGAGGTTGAAATTTAAGCTGTAATTTTGATTAATTGCACATGTCTAACGTCCGTGTGGTTTGTTCTGACAGAAACCCAAACAGCAGCGTCCAGAGAGCCCACAGGAAGGTCCACAACGACCCGACGCTGCGCATCCAGAACCTGTCCATCCTCGTGCAGCAGATCAAGTCCTGCTATCAGGTGAGCAGCGCACTCTATCTGCGCTTTTATCAGTCTTCTGGCAGCTTTGTGAGTCTGTGCAGTCAGTCTGGCATTAGATATGCAGATGCTTTTTCTGATCCATTGCTGTGGTTATCAGTGTCGATCATTGCATGTTTGGATTCAGTCCTGCATTGAAATGCAGTTGTCGATCCTGAAAGGTGTTTTTGTGCTTGACTCTCTACAGTTCTCACTTCTCACATGCGTTCAGCAGACACTGTGTCCGGGATGCTCATGAGCTTCTCTCTGTTTCAGTCTTTGTTAAAAGGCCCTGGGCGGTGCGAGGCTGTAGTTTGTTTGTTGTTTGGGGTCTGTGTAGTGTACATACAGCGCTGGATCAGGCTTCAGTGTGGAGAGGAGAGCTGATGGCTGTGTTTGTGTCTGAGCTTCTGCTCTTCTCCAGCGGATCCTGTGCTGTGAATCACACCTTCATGTGAGCATCAGACTGAAATATGAGTGTGTGTTCACTGATCATGTGTGTGCTGCGTTCCTCTCATAGCAGCTGCTTAGATAATGACTGACCTCAGCATGTAGCGCACATCTGTGTGTGTGTGTGTGTGTGTGAGTGTGTGAGTGAGTG
>NW_015506619.1:26047-35317 GCF_001515645.1 Sinocyclocheilus grahami
AACAATGAAAAATTCGCTGTTTGTCGTGTATGATCTGCATGATGATATGATGAATGGATGGTTCATTTTCAACAGCAGATTCAGGGCCTCACTGCACACGTCTGCGGCGCGTTACGGCTCCACGGCCACCGGAGCTGATCGCTGCCACTCTAATGCTTGTGTTTATCAGCCAGCTGCGGCACGTTTCTGACGCGGGTTACGTTTGTTTCTGAAGGGACCGCACCCCCGATCTACATAAATGCATCTATGTTCGCGCGAATCATTCATGATCCAGCTTCACCTACAGAAGAAGTGAGTGTAAGGTTTTTTAACAAATCTTTGCAAATCGCCTTTCATAATAACGTGCTAATTAGCAAGTTTCACGATGAATCCTAAAGTAAACAGTCCCTCAGAGAGTGACTCGGAAGAGAGGGGCGGAGTCAGCAGAGCTCATTAACATTTAAAGGAAAATGCTACAAAAACGGTTTGATCTGAAAAGAGCTGTTTTGACAGGGTAAAAAGGTGTTTTTTACACTACCATTGAGAATTTTAACCAAACTATGTTACAGACTTTTCATTAAGACCCTAAAGAATCATATCAGCTTGTGGGAAATGGGCATCCGATGACCCCTTTAATGGAGGAGCGATAGCGCACCGCTCGAAAGGGGGTGGAATGGGGCGCAATAATCGTTTATCTCGATTGATGTATTGTCATAATCATTGGAGGTTGAAATTTAAGCTGTAATTTTGATTAATTGCACATGTCTAACGTCCGTGTGGTTTGTTCTGACAGAAACCCAAACAGCAGCGTCCAGAGAGCCCACAGGAAGGTCCACAACGACCCGACGCTGCGCATCCAGAACCTGTCCATCCTCGTGCAGCAGATCAAGTCCTGCTATCAGGTGAGCAGCGCACTCTATCTGCGCTTTTATCAGTCTTCTGGCAGCTTTGTGAGTCTGTGCAGTCAGTCTGGCATTAGATATGCAGATGCTTTTTCTGATCCATTGCTGTGGTTATCAGTGTCGATCATTGCATGTTTGGATTCAGTCCTGCATTGAAATGCAGTTGTCGATCCTGAAAGGTGTTTTTGTGCTTGACTCTCTACAGTTCTCACTTCTCACATGCGTTCAGCAGACACTGTGTCCGGGATGCTCATGAGCTTCTCTCTGTTTCAGTCTTTGTTAAAAGGCCCTGGGCGGTGCGAGGCTGTAGTTTGTTTGTTGTTTGGGGTCTGTGTAGTGTACATACAGCGCTGGATCAGGCTTCAGTGTGGAGAGGAGAGCTGATGGCTGTGTTTGTGTCTGAGCTTCTGCTCTTCTCCAGCGGATCCTGTGCTGTGAATCACACCTTCACGTGAGCATCAGACTGAAATATGAGTGTGTGTTCACTGATCATGTGTGTGCTGCGTTCCTCTCATAGCAGCTGCCTCTCTCTGTTTCAGTCTTTGTTAAAAGGCCCTGGGCGGTGCGAGGCTGTAGTTTGTTTGTTGTTTGGGGTCTGTGTAGTGTACATACAGCGCTGGATCAGGCTTCAGTGTGGAGAGGAGAGCTGATGGCTGTGTTTGTGTCTGAGCTTCTGCTCTTCTCCAGCGGATCCTGTGCTGTGAATCACACCTTCATGTGAGCATCAGACTGAAATATGAGTGTGTGTTCACTGATCATGTGTGTGCTGCGTTCCTCTCATAGCAGCTGCTTAGATAATGACTGACCTCAGCATGTAGCGCACATCTGTGTGTGTGTGTGTGTGTGTGAGTGTGTGAGTGAGTGTGTGTGTGTGAGTGAGTGAGGGAGTCAGTGTGTGTATGTGAGTGAGTGTGAGTGAGTGAGTGAGTGAGTCTGTGTGTGTGAGTGAGTGAGTCTGTGTGTGTGAGTGAGTGTGTGAGTGAGTCTGTGTGTGTGAGTGTGTGAGTGAGTCTGTGTGTGTGAGTGTGTGAGTGAGTCTGTGTGTGTGAGTGTGTGAGTGAGTCTGTGTGTGTGAGTGTGTGAGTGAGTCTGTGTGTGTGAGTGTGTGAGTGAGTCTGTGTGTGTGAGTGAGTGTGTGAGTGAGTGTGTGTGTGAGTGTGTGTGTGAGTGAGTCAGTGTGTGTGTGAGTGAGTGAGTGTGATTGAGTGAGTGAGTGTGTGAGTGAGTCAGTGTGTGTGTGTGAGTCAGTGTGAGTGAGTGTGTGAGTGAGTCAGTGTGAGTGAGTGTGTGAGTGAGTCAGTGTGAGTGAGTGTGTGAGTGAGTCAGTGTGAGTGAGTGTGTGAGTGAGTCAGTGTGAGTGAGTGTGTGAGTGAGTCAGTGTGAGTGAGTGTGTGAGTGAGTCAGTGTGAGTGAGTGTGTGAGTGAGTCAGTGTGAGTGAGTGTGTGAGTGAGTCAGTGTGAGTGAGTGTGTGATTGAGTGAGTGTGTGAGTGAGTGAGTGAGTGAGTGAGTGAGGGTGAGGTATTAAGACCGACTGCCCCTGGAGTGCTATATAACTTTATACTAGCGATTAACTCCGGTTGAAATGGATGTGTCAGAGCTCACCAGCAGGTGTGCGATCTCCAAATCCAGTGCAAGCTTATGTGGATGATGTGGAAATATCTTCACGAGATGAGAGTGTAATTCATAATATGCTTCTTCGTACAGATGACTTCATAAGGTGGTCTGGTTTGGATATGAAACATACAAAGTGTGCTGCGTTTTATGAAAGACGGAGTGGAGGAAATAGATGGTATAGTTCAAAGTCTGACAAACCCCCGGTCTTTGCATTAGCACATAAACCTATCCTTCTATATGAACGTCATGAAACCTATCCTTATCTGGGGCATAAATTCACAGTTAATGGGAACTGGGAGGAACAGGTTACGGAGCTAGTGAGAAAATGGCTCTGCCTCAATAGCCATACAACCCGAGATATTATTTTCCAGTCGCGCCGAGACGGAGGTCTGGGTGTCCCAAACACTGAATGGATTTATACTGCCTCCAGAACAGGTCATCTTCTTAACATGCTGAATAACGACGATACATCTGTCAGAGAGCAGGCACGTGGGTCACTTTTTCTACATCTACAGCGGCGCAAAATACCGGCTGCTTCATGCAACGAGCCCCAGTTTCTTGGATTTAAATTAAAATCGAATGGAAAATTGGACAACAAAACATTTGGGTTTGGAGTACGCTCTGATTGGCTGGATTTAAATGATCTTTGCCAGCGTACAGGACTGCAGCTCTCTTGGCAGGCACCTGACGGAGCGCTAGCGGCTCTTAATGAGAACATAATAACAGACCCGCGTATCTCTGCTCTAGCGGTTCTCAACATCGAAAGTGCACCTCGTCAACTATCGACCAATAATGTAAGAGTCTCACTTCTTCACCTCAGAAAAACCCAAAATGTCCAGCACTGGATGGGCTTGAAACTACAGGGAAAATGAGCACTTCTCCAATCGGCTGACCACTCAGTGTCCCGCTCTGTTCTGACAAACTTTTCAATCTCAGAGGATATTCTCATTTTTATGATTAAAGCACGACTACAATGTCTTCCAACTATGTACAATCTGTCAATATGGTATCTGTCAAATTACAACTCCTACTGTCAGTTACATCAAAATCAACAGAAAAATGAAACGGTTGCCCACATCTTAAATGGATGTTGTTGTTACGAAGGACTGTATGTGTCCAGACACGATCGCCTGGTTGATTTGATTGTAAAGGACTTGAAAACAATACATAAAGACGGTAAGTTTTACCAGCATTAATTACCCTAGTATTTGGAAGTTTAGGTCATGTGCACAAGAATGTGATTAAAGGTCTGCTGTTGAGTGGATCGCAAAAAAAAGAAGCAAAAACTCTGTTCAGTTTCAGCCACTATAGGGAGTATGCAAATATGGAAACGAAGCTGTTTTGTCTATCCCTGAGTGTTGAATGTTATAAATATAAGGACTTGTGAATGTATGTTAGCCATGTGTACCTGTCATCTTGCAAACTGACTTCCCAAGGTATTTGGATTCCGTTTTTGTTGCTTGTCTTGTGGATCCAAATAAAATAATAAAATGTGTGTGTGCAGCTGATGCTCAGTCTTGATCTGAGAGGTTCTCTGATGTAGAGCAGAGCAGAAGTGTCCTGGATTGAGCCTGGTTTCTGACTGCAGGCGTGTGTGTGTGTGTGTGAGTGAATCACGGTCAGGACTGATGGTGTGTGCTGGCTCGCTCCTGACCCTCTGCTGTGTTCCAGGAGACGCTGCAGCAGCTGGTGGTGATGTCACTTCCTGACGTGCTGGTGCTGGGCCGGACTCCTCTGAGCGGTACGTCTCGCCTCGCCTCGCTCGCTCTGCAGGACATCACACACTCACAGTGCCAGCCCTTCACGACTTCTACTAGCCACAGTCTGTCAGCCTCACTGCTTAGATTTGACAACAATGTATTATTAAATCTGATTCTGAATCATTGAATCCCTTTTGGTTTTAGCCATAAACTGAATCCTACCTGTCACAGAGTCTCTTAAAGGGATAGTTCATCCCAAAATGAAATTCTGTCATTAATTACTCACCGATTTAAATGATCTTTGCCAGCGTACAGGACTGCAGCTCTCTTGGCAGGCACCTGACGGAGCGCTAGCGGCTCTTAATGAGAACATAATAACAGACCCGCGTATCTCTGCTCTAGCGGTTCTCAACATCGAAAGTGCACCTCGTCAACTATCGACCAATAATGTAAGAGTCTCACTTCTTCACCTCAGAAAAACCCAAAATGTCCAGCACTGGATGGGCTTGAAACTACAGGGAAAATGAGCACTTCTCCAATCGGCTGACCACTCAGTGTCCCGCTCTGTTCTGACAAACTTTTCAATCTCAGAGGATATTCTCATTTTTATGATTAAAGCACGACTACAATGTCTTCCAACTATGTACAATCTGTCAATATGGTATCTGTCAAATTACAACTCCTACTGTCAGTTACATCAAAATCAACAGAAAAATGAAACGGTTGCCCACATCTTAAATGGATGTTGTTGTTACGAAGGACTGTATGTGTCCAGACACGATCGCCTGGTTGATTTGATTGTAAAGGACTTGAAAACAATACATAAAGACGGTAAGTTTTACCAGCATTAATTACCCTAGTATTTGGAAGTTTAGGTCATGTGCACAAGAATGTGATTAAAGGTCTGCTGTTGAGTGGATCGCAAAAAAAAGAAGCAAAAACTCTGTTCAGTTTCAGCCACTATAGGGAGTATGCAAATATGGAAACGAAGCTGTTTTGTCTATCCCTGAGTGTTGAATGTTATAAATATAAGGACTTGTGAATGTATGTTAGCCATGTGTACCTGTCATCTTGCAAACTGACTTCCCAAGGTATTTGGATTCCGTTTTTGTTGCTTGTCTTGTGGATCCAAATAAAATAATAAAATGTGTGTGTGCAGCTGATGCTCAGTCTTGATCTGAGAGGTTCTCTGATGTAGAGCAGAGCAGAAGTGTCCTGGATTGAGCCTGGTTTCTGACTGCAGGCGTGTGTGTGTGTGTGTGAGTGAATCACGGTCAGGACTGATGGTGTGTGCTGGCTCGCTCCTGACCCTCTGCTGTGTTCCAGGAGACGCTGCAGCAGCTGGTGGTGATGTCACTTCCTGACGTGCTGGTGCTGGGCCGGACTCCTCTGAGCGGTACGTCTCGCCTCGCCTCGCTCGCTCTGCAGGACATCACACACTCACAGTGCCAGCCCTTCACGACTTCTACTAGCCACAGTCTGTCAGCCTCACTGCTTAGATTTGACAACAATGTATTATTAAATCTGATTCTGAATCATTGAATCCCTTTTGGTTTTAGCCATAAACTGAATCCTACCTGTCACAGAGTCTCTTAAAGGGATAGTTCATCCCAAAATGAAATTCTGTCATTAATTACTCACCCTCGTGTCCTTCCAAACCTGTAAGACCTCCGTTCATCTTCAGAACACAAATTAAGATATTTTTGGTGAAGTCTGAGAGCTCTCTGACCCTGTATAGACAGCAATGTAATTACCACGATCAAGGTCCAGAAACATAGCAAGGAGATCGGTTAAATAATCCATGTGACATCAGTGGCTCAACTTCAGTTTTGCGAAGCTACGAGAATACTTTTTGTGTACAAAGAAAACTAAAAGAACAATTTATTTAACAATTCTTCTCCCCTGAGTTATGTCTTCTGCCATTCTGGAGAGTACCCAAGAATGTAATCAGCGTTGTTTATGCTTGGGGGAAAGCGTGCGCATGCGTTGTGATACTGGTATCGGTATCGGTCCCGATACTGAGCTCCTGTACTCGTACTCGTTAAAATCCCCCGATACCACACAGCATGTGATAAGTGCCATATTCAGACAATGAAACACCGGCAACAGAACAACAGACAGCAGAATGGAGTTATTAGAGATTAAGGATGTCTACGAAGTATATGTATGCAATGAATATAACGTTAAACATTCAGTGTTAACGCCTGTATAGCTGGTGTGCGCGAGCTGATAAACAAAGCACTCTGAGTAGATTGAGCGCGCGGCGGCACAGATGCGCGAGCTTGTCGAGTGAATATATCTTTCTCACAGACTTCACTGGAAAGCTTGTAGTTCGGTCGGATATGTCAAAAACAAGTAAGTAAAACAATGCACAAGTTATTTAACGGTATGGAGAGAGAGAGAGAGAGAGAGCGCACTTCTGTTGTGTGACCTTTGATGTTCACTCACTTAGCACACGCATCATTTGGATTAAAACTAAATCATAAAAATAAGACCATTTGCATTTTGACATAATTTTTGTGTGAATTTGTCCATTCAAACACAATACTTCACAGAGAGCTTAATATGTGCGCACGTTCTGAGACGCGGGTTCACGCGCTTCGGATGAGCACACACAGATCTTCTCACTGCGTGTGCGAGTTCACGTCTTCTGGCTCTTTCATATTTAAACTGGCAAGGCTTAAATGAGTTTAGTTTAAACACAGATAGGAACGTGTGCTGTTCAGGTCTCACCTGCATTATCAACACATGATGACGGCATTAATAAGTGCCAGCATACAGCACTCGCATTGATTAAAGAGGGACTGGTTTGTCCACGTATTGTTTTTTTCTCTCTCATCGCTCTTGTTGTAATGTATTGGGAAGCCAGAATTTGCATCTATCAACAGAAACATGCATTAGCCGAACTCTAACAAACCATATTACAGATGCATTGTCAGATTTAAGTTGAACCGCGGTCCTAGTGTATGCCGAACCGTGTGGAGAACGGTACAGTTAGATTTTTTACCGAGAACCGTTGCACCCGCAGCATTTACTACACAGAGCCGTAGTTCACTGACAAGCTACACAATATGGCGTTCATTATCTGCAATGAATCGTCTGCGATTATGAATGTGGTTTTGCGTAGCTTGTCAGTGAACTATGGGTCTGTGTAGTAAATGCTGCTCCATCTGAAAGCACGTGATGGAGATTTACTACTAATCACAGAACCGCTTTACTGACGAGATGCGCATGACTATCACATTCGATTTTTTTTGCCCATCTACACTCCATACACCATAATGGCAAAGCAAAATCACAGCTGTCACAACTTTGTAAATGTATTTAATATAAGAAACTGAAATAAGTACATTGTATAAGTATTCATACCCTTAACTAAATATTTAGCTGAAGCACCTTTACAGCCTCAAGTCTTTTTGTTTGATGCGACAAGCTTTGCTCATCAGCATTTGGCAATTATCTGCCATTCTTCACCTCTCAAGCTCTGTCAGGTTGGATGAGGGCAGATGCACATTTTCAGGTTTCTCCAGAAATATTTGATTTGGTTTAAGCTCAGGCTCAGATGTTAAAAAACTGTTTTTTTCTTTACCAGTATGTTATATGGAGTGTAGATTGTTGTGGAAAAAAGTAATTTAAAGCAGTTTAACATAAGGCAACAACATAACAAAACGTGAAAAAAATGACTGTATATTATATACTGTAATAAAGGCTATGTCGATTAGTAATGGCTTACAAACACACTTAATCATTATAAAATACCCAAGATGGCTTGAAGAACACAGATAAACCATATTGTTTTGTCAGTTACTTCTGTGATGCATATGTTGTGTTTCTGCGTGAGGGCGCCCTCTGGCGTCCAGTATGAATGAAACACACATTACATGTCTTTATAGAGCTCAATAATGGCCAGTCCATCCTGTTTTGGGTAAAAATCTGAAAAATAATACCCCTCTCAAAAGAAATGTTAAGCAGACATATAATAAGCCACGCTTTTTCCAGTGTGCAGAGGTTTACAGGAGTTTTTTTGTTGTTAATTTTTTGCAAAAAAACACTCTGATGTGCCAAGCCATCAGAACTGAACCAAACCGAAAACCCTGGTTAAAAATCGAGGCACGTATTGAACCGTGGACTAACTGTATTGTAGCATCCCTAGTAAACACAAATATAGCTTCACAGTGAATGTTTAACCCTGAACACTTTGAAGATTAGCAGACAGACTGAGTTCATAAATTGATCAAATCTAAAACAAAGAAGAAAACATATGATTGCACTTTATTTGACAGTATGTGCACTTACCTGTACCTTCAGTGTACTTACCTCAGAAACTACTGTAATATAAGATAACTACATGGCTAGGTTTAGGTTTAGGTTTAGGTTAGGTAGGTTCAGGTTTGTAACTATACCATAACAGGTATCTAGTATGTACATGTTGAACAGGACTGTAAAATAAAGTGCTACCAAACATTTTTGGAAAACTACAGTGTTTCCGCTCAGAAAGAGCTGAATGAGGGTACAGCTCGGTAGTGCGTGTGATGATGTCACTGTGTGGATCTGCATGTGTCCGTCACAGGAAGTCGTGCACAGGAAGTGCTCAGGCACTCATTGTCCATGTCAGCCTGTGTTTCCTGTCAGGAACACATGACACACACAGTGAACCTCAGCCGCACGTCTCAGCTCCACCTGCCGAGCTCACACTGCAGGACTCTCTGGGACAGCATTCAGTCGCTGCTCTGTTCACATTGCACGAGCTTGCACACTCGCAGGGCTAAAATCGAGCAGTGTGAGCTCTGCATCAGCTGTGATGTTAGTTTTCATGTTAGTTTGATGTTTCATACATCAGTGTTTGAGGGTTAAAGAGCTCGTCTGTGAGTGTGTGATCAGAGCTCGGTGTGTGTGTGTTGATCTGGATGTGTGTATTTTCAGAGCAAGGACTGGAGGAGATGAGGAAGATCCTGCTGCTGCTGCTGGGCTGTGCTGTACAGGTGACACACAATCACACACAATCACACACACACACACAATCACACACAATCACACACACACACAATCACACACACACACACACACACACAC
>NW_015506619.1:35771-36000 GCF_001515645.1 Sinocyclocheilus grahami
ACACACACTCTCACAAACACACACACACACTCTCTTACACACACACACACACACACACACACTCTTACACACACACACACTCTCACAATCACACACACAATCTCACACTCACATAATCACACACACACATACACACAATCACACATACACACTCTCACACAATCATACACACACACACACACTCAGACACACACACACACACACACACACACACACACACACACACTCA
>NW_015506619.1:36087-39621 GCF_001515645.1 Sinocyclocheilus grahami
CACACACTCACACACACACACACACACACACATACACACACTCACACACACACACACTCTTACACACACACACACACTCTCACAATCAGACACACACACACACTCTTACACACACACACTCACACAATCACACACACAATCATACACACACACACACTCTCACAATCACACACTCACTCTCACAATCACACACACACACACACACTCTCACAATCACACACACACACACTCTCACACACACACACACACACACATCTCACACACGTGCACACACACTAGGGCTGCACGATATATCGTTTCAACATCGATATCGCAATGTGCGCATCCGCGATAGTCACATCGCAGGATGTGCGATGTTTAGTATACTAATTGTTATATTTATACTGATTGTTTTCTTTGCTCACACACAGACACGGTGTCTACACTGGACGCGACAGCTGTACAGAGATACCCATTTTAAATACATTTAGTAGCAGAGCTACTGCAAGGGATTTTCAGTGCTGGAAATCCATTTATCCTTTGTTGAAACTTCCGCATCGTCGCGGAGAGCGCAGGTCACAGTCGCTTAGCAACGGCAGACGCCACGAACGCGCAAGCTCCCGAGCTCTTTGGAAAGAAGGAGAAAGCTGCACGGCTGGTGTTTTCCACACGTTTTTAGGCACGCCATGTGAACGGCCCCAAAGTCTGTCTACACTGGACGCGACAAAGCGACCGTTACATATCATTTGAACTTTGTGTCAGTACATCATAAGTAGAACGAGCATCAGTTTACTGTCGGGGATTTGTCGTGCCGCACCGCATCCAGTGTAGTCAGTCACACAGCATCACTGATTAAAATGGGCTCTATTGTATTTTGTCGCGTCGCACCGTGCCGCTCGCGTCTGGTGTAGACACAGTGTGAGCCACGCAGATGCACGGGAACAATGATTTCTGTTCCCTTCTGCGTCTCTTTGTGCCTGAAATACTGTACTCTGCAAGTATCCTTGTAAACACAGTTGCTTATGGCTTAGGTGAGGGTAAAAAATTGAGAAAGAAAATGGATGTGTAACAGTATATTGGTTCACAACAGTTTAATGTTCCTGTTGCTTTCTCTGTCATGAACGGTAATCAAACAACAAAACACAAAGAAAAATATAACACAGATGTGTTAATTTAATTTATACAGTGAAGACTATGCAGTCTTATTTTACATTTGATTATTCAATTTCTGTACCTAAATACTGCTATACTTACCAGAAAAATATAAAGCACTGCTTATTTCATTTGTATCTTTGTTCTGTTATTTATCTATGCTTGTAATTAGTTTATTTCCTATGATGATTTACTCGCCTACAAAATCACCTCAATCATTGATTATTTTTTCCAACTAAACTATTCAAGTCATGTGGTGAAGGTGATTTTTTTTTTCATATCGCAATATATATTGCAGAAAAATAAAATATTGCAATGTGAGTTTTTTCCAATATCGTGCAACCCTAATAAGTATGTGAATTTGGATGCACTTTGTGTTCTGTGTTCCTGAGTGACAGACTGAACAGCCAATCAGAGGCCTGATGGAGTCAGAGGGGCGGAGCAGGACTCTGGAGAGGGACAGTGGGCTCAGCTCTCTGCACTCCGCTCCATCGCCCGGTGAGTCGAGCATGAGACGCACGGAGAGCGTGCAGCATCTGTCGGTGGAGCTGGCCGATGCTAAAGCCAGGATCAGACGCCTGCGGCAGGAGCTGTGAGTAAAGCACTTATCCAGCTTCCCCTCGGTCCGCTGGCCGTTACAGGAAGTGCTGAGGACCAGAGGAAGTTATTGATCTATTGATGGAGTTCAGCCGTTAGTCTGCGCTGCTACAGCTCTTCACACGCAGCTGTCAGCGTTATTTCCCTCAGTGTCTCTGTGTTTGCTGATGTTCTCTCAGACTAACATCTACTTCAGACTCCCGGAGAGCTTAACAAACAGCCAGTTTATAACTGTAAATGACGTTACAAGTGTTATCTTTACTGCTGCTTTGACTCTTTAACAAAAGCCCTGGTGAATCATTTACATTAAGGTACAGTACTTATAAAGCGATGCTATCTAACACGACATAATCACATAACCGCAGTGAACCGTACTCTCTTCCTCTATTTCTGTTATTCTCCCTCTGTGTACTCTGTGTAGAGAAGTAAACTAAATCTCATGGAATGATTTAATTGGTGTGTCCCAAATCGCGTACTTATGCACTATTCTATGACGTTTTGTAATATAAATAGTGCGAGTAGTGCGTTCACACTGAACATTTCACAAAGAAAAAGTGCACTTTAAATACCCGGATGATGCACTTAAATAACCGAACAAACGAAGTGTGGAATGTTGGACACTTCATGCACTCAACTGTCGCAGCTTTAATTACGTAGTGAAGGGGAGGGGCTATCAGACTCGTTTATGAATGACAGAATAACCTTATATAATTCATACACACCATGGTTGAGTACATAGTGCATAAGTACCAAGTGCATAGTGCGTCATTTGGGACGCAGCTAATGGCTCACTCAACATTTACTCGTTTCATTACTGGATGAATGCGTGTTTTTGAATGAATGATCCCAAGACAAATACATTTTTAACAGCTCCTTTCCACCACCTAAAAATAAAAGATGCGCACACTGGAATTGAGAGGTGGAATTTAAATTTAAATTTCACAACAAGTGTCCGGTTCCTGACCTTAAGTATCCCATTCTGGAATTGGAAGTGATTTTGGATTCGCAGTCCTAGCGGGTCAGAGGAGACTGCACTCACCACTCTGATGAACTCGAAGAGCTCGATGATGGCCGAGTTCAGCAGGTTGTATCTGGTGCCGTTGTCCAGCAGCGCATTGATGACCGGCTCGAACAGGTTTCCTTTCACGATGTAGCGGTTGTAATACTCGTCCTTCAGGCCGATGATTCTCCTCATGAAGCGCAGCGCACCTGCACAATCACATGAGCAGCTCACAATCATCCTGCATTACTAACGCTGCTGTTACCGTCTGATCACTCAAGGCCAGCTGTTACTGAAGATCAAACGCACACACACGCATGATCAGTTATCACTGTGGTTCACACTAGGGATGCACCCAATGTTAGGCAACCAACATTATTTGGCTGAAAATAGCAAATGAGAAGGTGTCGTTTTATTAGGCTATTGTTGCACGTTTCTTTGTGAAAGTGAAATATAACAAAACTGAATTGACATTTTAAAACAAACCCCAAATCAAATAAGCAAGTTACACAAATAAAATAAATATCTTCATATAAACAAACTAAGGTGTTGTCTGTGCTCTTTCCATTTAAAATTAGAGGAAACCACTGCATTTTAATCATGATCCAAACAAAGATGCAGCATGAGCAAGTTTTTAATCTAAATTAGACTTAGTCTGAAGCAAAAAACTATACTACATAAAGCATATCTGAATGAAACAGCAGATGAGCTGAATGAGATGCAGATTCACTCTCTGCCAGCAGGTGGCGCTTAAGAACAGCAATAATACTGTTTTCTTGGTTACCGCTGTAAACAAAGCAGAGCTG
>NW_015506619.1:40701-77852 GCF_001515645.1 Sinocyclocheilus grahami
GTGTGTGTGTGTGTGTGTGTGTGTGTGTGTTTGTTTCTGGTGTGTGTGTGTGGTCAGATGATCGTGTCTCTGACTCTGGAGAGGGACAGTGGGCTCAGCTCTCTGCACTCCGCTCCATCGCCCGGTGAGTCGAGCATGAGACGCACGGAGAGCGTGCAGCATCTGTCGGTGGAGCTGGCCGATGCTAAAGCCAGGATCAGACGCCTGCGGCAGGAGCTGTGAGTAAAGCACTTATCCAGCTTCCCCTCGGTCCGCTGGCCGTTACAGGAAGTGCTGAGGACCAGAGGAAGTTATTGATCTATTGATGGAGTTCAGCCGTTAGTCTGCGCTGCTACAGCTCTTCACACGCAGCTGTCAGCGTTATTTCCCTCAGTGTCTCTGTGTTTGCTGATGTTCTCTCAGACTAACATCTACTTCAGACTCCCGGAGAGCTTAACAAACAGCCAGTTTATAACTGTAAATGACGTTACAAGTGTTATCTTTACTGCTGCTTTGACTCTTTAACAAAAGCCCTGGTGAATCATTTACATTAAGGTACAGTACTTATAAAGCGATGCTATCTAACACGACATAATCACATAACCGCAGTGAACCGTACTCTCTTCCTCTATTTCTGTTATTCTCCCTCTGTGTACTCTGTGTAGAGAAGTAAACTAAATCTCATGGAATGATTTAATTGGTGTGTCCCAAATCGCGTACTTATGCACTATTCTATGACGTTTTGTAATATAAATAGTGCGAGTAGTGCGTTCACACTGAACATTTCACAAAGAAAAAGTGCACTTTAAATACCCGGATGATGCACTTAAATAACCGAACAAACGAAGTGTGGAATGTTGGACACTTCATGCACTCAACTGTCGCAGCTTTAATTACGTAGTGAAGGGGAGGGGCTATCAGACTCGTTTATGAATGACAGAATAACCTTATATAATTCATACACACCATGGTTGAGTACATAGTGCATAAGTACCAAGTGCATAGTGCGTCATTTGGGACGCAGCTAATGGCTCACTCAACATTTACTCGTTTCATTACTGGATGAATGCGTGTTTTTGAATGAATGATCCCAAGACAAATACATTTTTAACAGCTCCTTTCCACCACCTAAAAATAAAAGATGCGCACACTGGAATTGAGAGGTGGAATTTAAATTTAAATTTCACAACAAGTGTCCGGTTCCTGACCTTAAGTATCCCATTCTGGAATTGGAATTGATTTTGGATTCGCAGTCCTAGTCTCAAACAAGTCATTTGTGAGAGGATGAGAGAGAGTTTCCTAGCATTAAACTGAAGCTGTGGCTGCGGTGGCTTTGTTAGAGGAGTTCTCACACTGTCCTGTATGCATGCTGAAGCGTCCAGGATGATTCTGCACATCTAGAATGAGGCCACGGCTCTTTACCTGGCTTCTGTTCTTGCGTCTTTCACTGCAGGGTAAAGGAGGACAGTTTATTTTAATCCGTGTGCCATAAAAGAATCGCACAGCTCCACTTCCTCTTCCCCACTGATCATGAACGAGATTCATTTTGTTTCTGTGCAGTTTATCAAACATAGTCACAGCTCTCATCTGGTCTCCAGTAAAGTTCATGAGTAGAGGTTTTTCTCATCCAATGTGTGGTACAGTAGGATTATCACAGAAGTAACCTGACAGCGGCCCATCATTAACCAGGAGTCTTACCCGCTTCTGCAGACTAACTGCTTGAATGTCTCTGTGTTTCAGAGAGGAGAAGACTGAGCAGCTGCTGGACTGCAGACAGGAGCTGGAGCACATGGAGACGGAGGTCAAGAGACTGCAGCAGGAAGTGAGGCATCTCTACATCATCACCACTGACTGAAAAACACGCTCCTGTGTGACACTGAGCTTAACTAAATCTCTGTCATCTTAATTGCGAGTCCTGATGTGTAATGATTACAGTAATTCCTTTAACTACTTACACGCCACAGCTTTACACAGCCAGTAATAGCTCAGCCGATCATCACACGTGTATTTACAGACGCCGCTGTATCACTGTCTGATCCATGGCATCAAACCGGGATAAATAAACCCTCACACAGCAGTCCAGCCTCTCAAAGAGATGACAATTCTGTCGTCATTTACCCTCATTCTGTGGAATACAAGAATCTAAATTTCCCAAACCTGTTCCCAGAGCCTGTATGAATATCTATAAGTCTATTTAGTTTATCATTATAATGTTTAGTAATTCTGGTAAATCAAAGAGTGTCATAATTCTGCATATTGTAAATCAAATATATATTGGTTAAACACATTTGCTTGTGTGTTTGTCAGAACCTGCAGTTGCTGTGTGACGCGCGGTCGCTGCGGGCGTATCGTGACGAGCTGGATGCTCTCAGAGAGAAGGCCGTCAGGGTGGACAAACTGGAGAGTGAAGTGACGCGCTACAAAGAGAAACTCCATGACATTGAGTTCTACAGGACCAGAGTGGAGGTGCGTTCACATGACTACATGTGTTCACGAGGGAATGCTGGGAATGTTGTGGAGGTTATTGATTGTGTGTGTTCACTAGGGAATGCTGGGAATGTTGTGGAGGTTATTGATTGTGTGTGTTCACGAGGGAATGCTGGGAATGCCATGGCAGTTATTGATTGTGTGTGTTCACGAGGGAATGCTGGGAATGTTGTGGAGGTTATTTATTGTGTGTGTTCACTAGGGAATGCTGGGAATGCCATGGCAGTTATTGATTGTGTGTTCACACGAGGGAATGCTGGGAATGTTGTGGAGGTTATTGATTGTGTGTGTTCACAAGGGAATGCTGGGAATGTTGTGGAGGTTGTTGATTGTGTGTGTTAACTAGGGAATGCTGGGAATGCCATGGCAGTTATTGATTATGTGTGTTCATGAGGGAATGCTGGGAATGCCATGGCAGTTATTGATTGTGTGTGTTCACTAGGGAATGCTGGGAATGTTGTGAAGGTTATTGATTGTGTGTGTTCGCAAGGGAATGCTGGGAATGTTGTGAAGGTTATTGATTGTCTGTGTTCACGAGGGAATGCTGGGAATGTTGTGAAGGTTATTGATTGTCTGTGTTCACAAAGGAATGCCATGGCAGTTATTGATTGTGTGTATTCATGAGGGAATGCTGGGATTTTGCTGGCTGTTATTGATTATATGTGTACATGTAGGAACTGAAAGAGGACTATCAGGTTCTCCTGGAGACCAAGAGCATGCTGGAGGATCAGCTGGAGTCATTCAGAGCTCGATCTGATAAACATCATGAGCTGGAGAAGGAAAATCTGCAGCTTAAAAACAAGGTCCATGACATGGAGATGGTGAGAGCACAGAGCGATCAAATGTTTAGTCCATTAATACAACACTATATACAGGGGTGCACATAAGTTTTTCAGCCTGGTTTTCATATGAGAACCTGGAGATTTGGTTTGGTCCTCACACAGCGGTACATCGTGTGACCCATCAGATATAACTATAAAAAATAAATTAATAATAGTGATAATATTATTGCACTTTATTTAGTTTTTTAAAAATAAAATCGTAAACTAAATAATAAAGTGTGATAATGCTATTTTATTTTAAAATAAAAAGGGAGTATTAAATACAAATACAATTATTTTATAGTAAACTTAAAAATAAAATGCTAATATTTTATTATTATTATTTTAATTTGAACCTTAAATATTATTTTTAATTTGAATTATTTTCATTTTTCATTTTCAAACTTAAAATCAGCAAGCTTTTATTTTAGCGGATTGCCAGCAAGTAAGTAAGTATATGCGCTCCCGAAATGTCACAGTTTTGCATTGTGCTTTGAAAACGTTAGCAGGTAGGCTAGATTTACATTTAGTCATTTAGCTAAAGATCATAAAGATTTATGCTTTTAGTTTGAATAGAAATCTTATACAGTACAGTTTGTCGATCCAAAATGGTAATTGTGCATTAACAGCTACGCAAACGCGCGCTCTGAACTAATTTACACAGCGCATTTCTTATTTTGGTCGCGCATGCGGACCACTTATGTGCACCCCTGACTATATAGCACCTCATTAGTTTCCTCTCTCTTATCTGTCCTGTCTAATGATAAATGATTTTCATTTTCATCTTTTTCTTATTATTTGTTTTACATTAAGTTCAAGATATTTCAAATTATTTAAAGTATTATATAAAATGAAAAATAGTTTTATTTAAGCGGTGTTGTTCATATTCAGGTTGAATTGTGTGATAGATCTAGACAGACTGGGGATGCTGACAGATGCTGTTGTGTTTCAGGAGCGAGACATGGACCGAAAGCGCTTGGAGGAGCTGCTGGAGGAGAACCTGACGCTAGCGGTGGCCCAGAAACAGAGCATGGACGAGTCTCTGCATCTGGGCTGGGAACTGGAGCAGCTCTCCAAGACCACTCCCGAGCTCACTGAAGGTACGAGACATATGTGTGTATGTGGAGCACGTTTCAGGATAGATCCCAGATTAGGATGCTTTGCCAAGATGGTGTAGTGACCCAAATACAGGATGTTTTCTAAACGAGAGGCTGGTGTCCGTGGGCTGTGAGCGTGACTCTGAGAGATGCTGTGTGTTGTGAGCGCAGTGCCGCAGAAGTCTCTGGGTCACGAGGTGAATGAGCTGACGTCCAGTCAGCTGCTGAAGCTGGAGAAGGAGAATCAGATGCTGCTGAAGAGCGTGGAGGAGCTGAAGGCCTCCGGTGAGAGCGGCGTGCGCCTCCGTCTGGAGAAACACAACCAGAAACTCAGCCAGCAGGTCAGAGTCCAGACGCTTCTCAGCACAGTTCTCATATTTGAAAACATAATGTTTATTTGTGAGACTTGACTTTAAAGAATGATGGGTCAAAAGGGTTTCTATATTACAGTTTTTTTCAACAGCTTACACACATTTTCGCTTTTTTTTTTTTCAAAACTTTACACACAAATCCAAGAACTGCACACACAAAATGCTAAATGCCTCACATTTCTTGCAAAATGTAGCACTGCATTCAAAATATCACAAACACATCTCAAAAGCAAACATTTGCAAACAGCTTTGCCATAATATGAATTATTATTAGTTCACAGTGAGACCAGGATTAGTAGTAAGGAAGTCCATTCTGGTGTGGCTTTACTAAGCTGTGAATAAATTATGTTCCTCACACAAAGAAAGGAGAACAGTTTGAACAGAATGGGTTAAAATTTTGCATGGTCTTAACGGATAATATTCATCAGTGAGCAATCCGAGTTTAAATCTGATTTGGGTTCAGTTAAGCTGCTTCCAGAGCATTAGCCGCTCATACGAGTTTGATTGCTCATTATGAGCGTGTCCATATGTCAGATGAGTGTCGCACTGGCAGCTGATGAGAATGTGATGAGTGTATGAAGCAGTGTGTGTTTGCGCAGCTGGAGCAGCTGCAGGCGGAGCTGGCTGCAGACAGAGAGAGTCTGCGCAGCGCTGAGAGTCTGAGCGCAGACCTGCTGAAGGAGAAGGCACAGCTGGAGAAAACCCTGGAGACGCTCCAGCAGAACTCCGACAGACAGGTACACCGCACTCTCAGTGGACAAGATCTGCTGCTGAGACATACACAGACATGCTGCAGCAAGCATGTGAAACACACGTACATCCCTCCACAAACGCAAAACACGAGCCCCCAACAATGCTGATCTACCACTAAAACTAAGGACCTATGTGTGCCTGAGCCGTGTTGCCTAAGGCTTTCACATTTAGAAACACACCTCTGTGTGTGCCGCTAAGACGGGATGCCATGTAGCATACTGTTTAGTGAACTGCTTACCGCAACACTGAAGCAAGACTTTAAATGTTAGCGGCACAGAGAGCATGAATGCTCATTGGCTGACGATTACCAGTAGAGGACCTACTGTATTGGTTCATGCTGGAGGATCATTACTCTATACTCCATAGTTTCAGCACTGAACTTCAAAGCATTATCTTAACACACTTTAAAACTTTCAGTGTAACAGTTTTCTACAGAAGAAAAAAATTGAGTAGGGCTGGGCAATATGGCAAAAAAAAAATTTGATCTTGATTTTTTCAGAACATTTTACCGTTTCTCAATATTTACGATTTTTAACTAATCAACTTGAAAATGTAATAACATAAATAAAGTATCTTGTTCTTTATTAACCCTCTAGTTAAAGATCCTATTCCAAGTGCAGCACACATGAAGTTGTCAACATGATGTAAATGTTAAACAAATCACTTGTTTTGCAGAAAAGATGCATGAACTACAACTACATCTTGTACAAGCTTGTCTTATACATATTATATGTTCAGAAATCATAAGAGTTAAATGCTTCTAAAAAAATTCTCAATAGTCAAGGTAATTCAAATGCACAATGACTGAAGGTATAACACCAGTAGACTATTATTAACTATAAATGTTCTGTAAAAACAACAGCTTTCCATGACCCAAACATGAAATATCAGACATACAGTAGAATTAAGAATTAAGTAGAAAAAATTTAATCGTGGCAAAACATTAAATTCGAATTAATTGATTAAATCGGAAAAATCACCCAGGCCTACCTTTGAGGTATAGTGCTGATGACACATACCAAGTTTTGTAATGATGCATTAAAGGGGTGGTTGATTGCGATTTCACTTTTTTAACGTTAGTTAGCGTGTAATGTTGCTGTTTGAGCATAAACAATATCTGCAAAGTTACGAAGCTGAAAGTTCAATGTAAACGGAGATATCGTCTTTTAAGATTCTGGCAGTTTAATGGCTACAAAAATAGCTGGTAGGGACTACAACGAGTTACTTCCTGGGTTCATGACATCACAAACCCAGATAAACCCCGCCTCCGGGAAAAGGCAGCAAAGGGGGCGGGGCCATGCAGCGCTGCTTTAGAGAAGAGGAAGAGAAAACTAGGGGTGCACATAAAAATCTGTTCATATATGAATCACGATTCTAATGTATTCACAAGTTTCAAAATCAATGTTCTAAAGCAGCGGTTCTCAATCCTGTTCCTCGCGTCCCCTGCTCTGCACACGCTCTGCATCTCTCTCTCTCTCTCTGCATCTCTCTCTCTCTCCATCTCTCTCTCTCACTCTCTGCATCTGTCTCTCTCTCTCTCTCTCTCGTCTGCGCAGTACCGTCATCGCCAGTAACATCCTCCTGGTGGATGAGATCATGAGAGCCGGCATGTCTTCACTCAAAGGCTGAGTCTAGTTCATCAGCCAGATCTCTGCCGTGGACTGCAGACTGTTGTCACTGTATTTATGCGCTAGGAAGCGTTTGCTGCAGTTAGTCGTGTTACAGAAGCGCTGAATTGCAATACACGCTTTTCTTTGTACCCATTACTCCTGTTGGTGTTTTTGTTTGAGTGTGAGCTGAGCGAGTCGAATCAAGAATGCATCAGTTTTGAGTGTGAATTTGTCTTCTCCACCGTGTGGCTTTTTCAGCTCTTGGTGACCAGATAATAAAATGCTGCTGGCTTTTGTTCATGCACAGCGCTCAATTGCGATTGAAAAGAATTGTGTCCTCTGGTTACAGTATTTCCCCTTTCAAGTAGTGGGTCATCATCATGAGTCTAGTTTCTTCACAGCAGGTGAGTTCCGGAGAAGGGGTCACCATTTCTATGGGACGATGCAAACTAACATAAACTGACTGAATTCCTTCATGAAGGCCCCTTGTGAGTTTAACACCAACAGGGCTTAGTTTAAGCCAGGACTAGTCCTGGCTTAAGATAAGATATTTAAGCAATTTTTATAAAAAATGCCTTCGAAGAAAACATTACAGGTGTATCTTAAGCAAATTTTTATTTTTGGGCGAACTATTTCTTTAATGCATGCATAAAAACACTAATACAAAAAGTATGTCCAGATCACAAAAGTTTTTCAAAAGTCTTATAGAATACGACATTGCAATCTGGTGGCTAATTTGTGAAATTTTGTAGCAGGAGTGGACCTTCATGCTTGCTTTATTTCTAAAAATCACGTTTTTGTATAATTCTCACAGCACAAATTCATACAAAATGGTAAAATACTGTAATGTTTTCCCATGAGCTTGAGCTGATCTGGCACAAACGAACACTGGAAACCAATGGAATGTGTTAAAGCTTAAGGCAAGCGCATAAAACGTCATTTCAGTCAGACTTCACTTTGTTCACAGATTTTTGACGGAGGTTTGAGTCAAAAACTCCTCAGCATCAGAGCTGCGTAGGCTCTAGTCTATATCATCAGCACAGCCGGCAAAGAATCCAATGTTTTAAAGCATGTTTGATACGTGACCCTGGAGCACAAAACCTGTCATAAGGGTCTATTTTTTTAAATTGAGATGTGTACATCTGAAAAAATAGCTTTCCATTGATGTATGGTTTGTTAGGATAGGACAATATTTGGTTGAGATGCAACTATTTGAAAATCTGGAATCTGAGGGTGCAAGCACTAGAGACGCTTTAGCCAATCACAACACATTGGGCCAGCTAACCAATCAGAGCCCATCGCCTATTTCTGAGGGAGGGGCTTCATAAAAGAAGGACATGATCAGCGTGTTTCTCAGAGAAGGGACAGAGAGATGTGGAATAAAGATAAATTATGTGAAAAATAATGCTTTTTTTTTTTTTTTAATGAAGCATTAACACATGTTAGACTGCACCCCATAAACACAATCAAACCTAGAGAAAAAAACAGTGAACCACCCCTTTAATACAATAATAAAATACAGAATTTTATGACCAAATATGGCCGAGATGGGAAATTTAGGTATTGATCACCTCAGCATGCCACTGAATCCAACAAAACAAGGCTTCAGCACACTCTTCATCAAATTCGTTAGCAAATTATTCAAGAACAGTTTAGCTAATCATCTTGAACTCCATGACTGGAAGATCAACATGATCTGATTGGAGTTTCCTGAAAATCAGATGATTGATTTAGGAGTTAAAGGTGTTTTAAGAAAATTCCAAACAGTGAGGGTCTTAAACTGTCATGATTGTTCAGCTCTTACCTGACACACTTGTCTGGTGGTGACGCAGGTCAAGGGTCTGGAACAGGAGAACGATCATCTGAACCAGACCATCGCCTCTCTCAGACAGCGCTCTCAGGTCAGCGCTGAGGCCCGCGTCAAAGACATCGAGAAAGAAAACCGCGTGCTGCACGAGTCCATCAAAGAGACCAGCAGCAAGCTCAACAAGATGGAGTTTGAGCGCAAACAGCTTCGCAAAGACCTGGAGCACTACAGAGAGAAAGGAGAAAGAGCCGAGGAGCTGGAGATGGAGGTCCATCGACTGGAGCGAGAGAAGGAGAGTCTGCAGAAGCGTCTCGCTGCTCTCGCCATCACCTGCGGGAAGGTGGAGGTGCTGGAGAAGGAGAATGCTGAGCTGGAAGCGGAGAGCAGGAAGCTGAAGAAAGCAGCAGACGGTCTGAGGAATGTTTCCTATCAGCTGGAGGTCCTGGAGAAGGAGAACGCTCAGCTGGACGAAGAAAACCTGGAGCTCCGGCGCATGGTGGAGTCTTTACGGTCCTGCGGAGCCAAGGCTGCCCAGCTGGAGCTGGAGAACAAAGAGCTGGAGAACGAGAGAACCCAACTCAAAAAGAGTCTCGAGCTGCTGAAGGCTTCGTCCAAAAAAAACGAGCGTCTGGAAGTCAGTTACCAAAGCCTCGACGCAGAGAACCAGCGGCTCCAGAAAGCCCTGGAGTCTGGCAGCCGCAAGATTCAGCAGCTGGAGGGAGAGCTGCAGGACACGGAGGTGGAGAACCAGAGCCTGCAGCAGAGTCTGGAGGAGCTGAAGATCTCCAGCAAAGGCCTGGAGCAGCTGGCGCAGGAGAACACAGCCCTGGAGCAGGAGAACAGTCAGCTGGAGAAGGACAAGAAGCAGCTGGAGAAGGAGAACAAACGGCTGCGACAGCAGGCTGAAATCAAAGACTCCAGACTCGATGAAGACAACCTGCGCATCTCTCATCTCGAGAAGGAGAACCGCACGCTGGGCAAGGAGGTCGCCGCTCTCAAAGACATGTGTGGTCGCGTGAAAGACTTGGAGAAGGACAATAAGGAACTGGTCAAACAAGCAACCATAGACAAGAAGACCCTGGTCACTCTGAGAGAGGTAACCAAGCAAACACGGTTAGCTGGTGCATGCTTGACTGTGGACTGCTTGCATGACTCTTACTGTGATGTTTCCTGATGCAGGAGCTTGTCAATGAAAAATTAAAGACCCAGCAGATTAACAATGACCTGGAGAAGCTGACCCATGAGCTTGAGAAGATCGGCCTCAATAAAGAGGGGCTTCTGGGTGATGAAGAGAGCTCTGACGACAGGTAATTCACACATGGAATTAGGGATGGAACGATTACCGGTTTGACGATAAATCATGATAAAGTTCCCCACGGTTAGTATTACCGTTTCATATTTTGATTATCATTAAAACCATGTTCGATTACCGCGATTTGAACAACTGAGGATAAATAAATACTGTCCAGCATAAAGAACAGTTTTAAGTAACAGTCACAGCACGCAAAGTAGTTTATTTTTGTGTGAAAACATGGCGGAAAAGCTGGGAGGTTTTAAAAGAGTGCTAAGGGAATTATACAAATGAATATATAAAATAATTAATTATATGAATGTACCTCTGAAGATTCTGACTGTCTTCAGAAAAAGATGTAATCTGTAATCGCTCCATGTAATACCTAATAAAGCAATGCTGCTTTGTGCAGGAGGTTATGAGAAACAGCTGTAATTCTGCTGCTCCAGAAGCGCCACCTGCTGTCAGAGAGTGGAGTTACAGAGACTCACATTCACATTCAGTCTGTCTGGACTAAAAACAGACCGGGTTTACATGCCTTCTGTGAATTTTGATGAAAAACAAGCTTATGTGGATTCTACACATTTAAACAATTAGTATATTAATAGAGCAGATAAAATACATATAATCATTTATTAATCAATTATCATTTTGACAACCCCTCTATTGAAAGGCTGAAATGTGAGGTTTACCATTTTATGGAACTTTTTCAAAGCTTTATTTGAACATTTCGTACATGCTATTAGATAAACTGTTGTCAGTCATCCTGTCAATTAAAATCCGGACATCATTGGTAATGTCATTGTTTTAGTGTTTATGCAAACAAAAAGTCATTTTATTTGTTGTTTGTTGATTTTAAATATAAAACTTTTTATAATATAGTACTTTTTGAACATTTCTAGCACATTTTAACAATACGGTGATAATACTGATAACCGTGATAATTTTGGTCACTATAATCGTGATAAGAAATTTTCATACCCTTACATCACTTCAGAAACTAGGGCTGCAACAACATGAATTTGCACGAATGCTGGAGTCATAATGTCACTTGTATAACCGTGTGTTTCTTGTTTGTCAGGTTTAAGCTTCTAGAGTGTAAACTGGAGTCCACTCTGAAGTCCTCTCTGGAGATCAAAGCGGAGAAGATCGCTGCTCTAGAAGCCCGACTGCAGGAGTCCTCCAACCTCAACCAGCAGCTACGACAGGAGCTCAAAACGGTTGGGCGTCAGGCTTTGTTTGGCTGGTTGGCAGTGACTTCAGATTGTGTTCATTAAGCCTTGTTTTGTCCACCCACAGGTGAAGAAGAACTACGAGGCCCTGCGCCAGCGTCAGGAGGAGGAGTGTTCGGCTCAGAGCTCGCCTGCTCGAGGACGGGAGGACACACAGAGCAAGTGGGAGAAGCAGAGTCAGGAGGCCACGCGAGAGCTTCTGAAACCATAGACAAGAAGACCCTGGTCACTCTGAGAGAGGTAATCAATCAAACACGGTTAGCTGGTGCATGCTTGACTGTGGACTGCTTGCATGACTCTTACTGTGATGTTTCCTGATGCAGGAGCTTGTCAATGAAAAATTAAAGACCCAGCAGATTAACAATGACCTGGAGAAGCTGACCCATGAGCTTGAGAAGATCGGCCTCAATAAAGAGGGGCTTCTGGGTGATGAAGAGAGCTCTGACGACAGGTAATTCACACATGGAATTAGGGATGGAACGATTACCGGTTTGACGATAAATCATGATAAAGTTCCCCACGGTTAGTATTACCGTTTCATATTTTGATTATCATTAAAACCATGTTCGATTACCGCGATTTGAACAACTGAGGATAAATAAATACTGTCCAGCATAAAGAACAGTTTTAAGTAACAGTCACAGCACGCAAAGTAGTTTATTTTTGTGTGAAAACATGGCGGAAAAGCTGGGAGGTTTTAAAAGAGTGCTAAGGGAATTATACAAATGAATATATAAAATAATTAATTATATGAATGTACCTCTGAAGATTCTGACTGTCTTCAGAAAAAGATGTAATCTGTAATCGCTCCATGTAATACCTAATAAAGCAATGCTGCTTTGTGCAGGAGGTTATGAGAAACAGCTGTAATTCTGCTGCTCCAGAAGCGCCACCTGCTGTCAGAGAGTGGAGTTACAGAGACTCACATTCACATTCAGTCTGTCTGGACTAAAAACAGACCGGGTTTACATGCCTTCTGTGAATTTTGATGAAAAACAAGCTTATGTGGATTCTACACATTTAAACAATTAGTATATTAATAGAGCAGATAAAATACATATAATCATTTATTAATCAATTATCATTTTGACAACCCCTCTATTGAAAGGCTGAAATGTGAGGTTTACCATTTTATGGAACTTTTTCAAAGCTTTATTTGAACATTTCGTACATGCTATTAGATAAACTGTTGTCAGTCATCCTGTCAATTAAAATCCGGACATCATTGGTAATGTCATTGTTTTAGTGTTTATGCAAACAAAAAGTCATTTTATTTGTTGTTTGTTGATTTTAAATATAAAACTTTTTATAATATAGTACTTTTTGAACATTTCTAGCACATTTTAACAATACGGGGAATTATACAAATGAATATATAAAATAATTAATTATATGAATGTACCTCTGAAGATTCTGACTGTCTTCAGAAAAAGATGTAATCTGTAATCGCTCCATGTAATACCTAATAAAGCAATGCTGCTTTGTGCAGGAGGTTATGAGAAACAGCTGTAATTCTGCTGCTCCAGAAGCGCCACCTGCTGTCAGAGAGTGGAGTTACAGAGACTCACATTCACATTCAGTCTGTCTGGACTAAAAACAGACCGGGTTTACATGCCTTCTGTGAATTTTGATGAAAAACAAGCTTATGTGGATTCTACACATTTAAACAATTAGTATATTAATAGAGCAGATAAAATACATATAATCATTTATTAATCAATTATCATTTTGACAACCCTTCTATTGAAAGGCTGAAATGTGAGGTTTACCATTTTATGGAACTTTTTCAAAGCTTTATTTGAACATTTCGTACATGCTATTAGATAAACTGTTGTCAGTCATCCTGTCAATTAAAATCCGGACATCATTGGTAATGTCATTGTTTTAGTGTTTATGCAAACAAAAAGTCATTTTATTTGTTGTTTGTTGATTTTAAATATAAAACTTTTTATAATATAGTACTTTTTGAACATTTCTAGCACATTTTAACAATACGGTGATAATACTGATAACCGTGATAATTTTGGTCACTATAATCGTGATAAGAAATTTTCATACCCTTACATCACTTCAGAAACTAGGGCTGCAACAACATGAATTTGCACGAATGCTGGAGTCATAATGTCACTTGTATAACCGTGTGTTTCTTGTTTGTCAGGTTTAAGCTTCTAGAGTGTAAACTGGAGTCCACTCTGAAGTCCTCTCTGGAGATCAAAGCGGAGAAGATCGCTGCTCTAGAAGCCCGACTGCAGGAGTCCTCCAACCTCAACCAGCAGCTACGACAGGAGCTCAAAACGGTTGGGCGTCAGGCTTTGTTTGGCTGGTTGGCAGTGACTTCAGATTGTGTTCATTAATTGTTGATTTTAAATATAAAACTTTTTATAATATAGTACTTTTTGAACATTTCTAGCACATTTTAACAATACGGTGATAATACTGATAACCGTGATAATTTTGGTCACTATAATCGTGATAAGAAATTTTCATACCCTTACATCACTTCAGAAACTAGGGCTGCAACAACATGAATTTGCACGAATGCTGGAGTCATAATGTCACTTGTATAACCGTGTGTTTCTTGTTTGTCAGGTTTAAGCTTCTAGAGTGTAAACTGGAGTCCACTCTGAAGTCCTCTCTGGAGATCAAAGCGGAGAAGATCGCTGCTCTAGAAGCCCGACTGCAGGAGTCCTCCAACCTCAACCAGCAGCTACGACAGGAGCTCAAAACGGTTGGGCGTCAGGCTTTGTTTGGCTGGTTGGCAGTGACTTCAGATTGTGTTCGTTAAGCCTCGTTTTGTCCACCCGCAGGTGAAGAAGAACTACGAGGCCCTGCGCCAGCGTCAGGAGGAGGAGTGTTCGGCTCAGAGCTCGCCTGCTCGAGGACGGGAGGACACACAGAGCAAGTGGGAGAAGCAGAGTCAGGAGGCCACGCGAGAGCTTCTGAAGGTCAAAGACCGACTCATAGAGGTGGAGAGAAACGTGAGTACCAGCTCAGCGCTATCAGAATGTCTTTACGTTAGCACAGCAGCTGATGTTGCTGATGTTTGTCCAGAACGCCACTCTCCACGCAGAGAAGCAGGCTCTCCGGACGCAGCTGAAGCAGCTGGAGTCTCAGAGCGGGAATCTCCAGGCACAGATATTAGCTCTTCAGAGACAGACCGCGTCTCTACAGGAGAACAACACCACGCTACAAACACAGAACGCCAATCTACAGGTCAGAGTCGCTCTCCTCACACAGTTATCCAGTCCAGCGCTGCTGTAATGGTGTGTGCACTTAACACATATTGCATCGTGTTAAGCCCGGCTCACACTGTGCAATTTTGGCCACGATTTGGTTGTCTGAGACATATTTTGAAAATCCTAAAAGATTCCTATAATCCTAGGCTACAATATGATCGCTGGTTTGACGTGTTCACCGACAGCAAATTAATGACCGTTGCAATCAAATTTGACCTCTGACGAACTTCTGGCAGTGTCAGAAGATTTGGCGCACAGTCCTGCAGTGTGACGTGCTATGACGAACTTCAAACTGTCTTTGTTTTTCAAGACAAGCCATGATCAGAATGAATGCTAAAGATTTCTTCTAAACGCATAAACTCCGGCGCTCTCGTCCTCCGCTCACGGGATTCATATCATGTTGCCTTTGCTATGATGAACACCGGTTGCGCTGCTGTTTTCATGTGGGTGTGTAGTACTGCTTGCCCTATTCTGCTGCCGGTATTGCTGCAATTCATGCACTTTTAATGATAGCCAACATTACAGCCCCGCGTGCAATGCAGCTCGCAGTCACTGAACGTGTATGGGTTGATAATGTAAAACTCCGGACAAGTTTTCTTGTGCGCACCCGTTTTTAACGCATCTTGACTGTCGTACAGTCTGACATTAATGACAAATGAGATCCCACAGTGTGACATGATCATCATGTTCCTGCAGTCTGACAAGCAACAATCCTAAAGGACTATTAAAAATCACACAGTGTGCGCTCAGCTTTACTTAAAAAACATTTTCTGATAAAATCAGACATGTCAATAAGCTCTCCACTAATTGGCTTGCGCGAAAACGCATAATGCGAATTTTCCGCTTGAGTTGAATGTTTGAACTCGCGGAAGATGCGTTTGAGGCGTATATATCGCGTGTTTGTGGCAATCACTTCGCCTCCGCAAATTTGCATCTTTGCATTAACTTTGTATGTAATCTACCCATGCAAATAATTAAATTAGCTTTTGGTGTGAACACATAATTACAGAAAGGGTATGGTAGATATTTCTCCTCGTGAATGTAACAGGAGTTTGGTCGTAAAAGCTTTTCAGGCCCCTGAGAGTTGCACAAAACAATCTGCAACTCTTAAATCAATGCTATAACCCTGCCGTGTGCTCATTTACCAGAAGTGCACTTTGAGATAAACGAGTTTATGATGTGCTGGCAGGTGGAGAACTCGACGCTGAACTCTCGGAGCGCCGCTCTCATGTCCCAGAATGCTCAGCTGCAGACGCAGCAGTCCGGCACAGAGAACGAGAGGGACGTGGCCATACGAGAGAAGGAGGAACTGCGCACGGTCTACGATCTGCTGCTGCACGACCACGAGAAGCTGTCTGCACTGCACGAGAGACAAGCGTCGGAGTACGAGGATCTGATCGGCAAACACGGAGAGCTGAAGAGCGGCCACAAGAGCCTGGAGCTACAGCACCGCAGCCTGGAGAACAGGTGCAGACAGCACAGGCAGCAATCACCTGCCATTCCACAGCCACAGCTCTGTTTCTCAATGATGTGTGTGTGTGTGTGCAGGTACAATCAGCTGCTGAAGCAGAAGACCGAGCTGGAGCAGCTGGAGAGAGATCTCACAGCAGAGCGAGAGAAGATGATCTCTGACAGCAAGAGTCATCAGGACACAGCTACACAGTACCAGAGGCTCAGCGAGGAGCACCACACGTGAGTGTCAGGATGAGCGAGCGTCTCTCTTGACTGAGGCCCATCTCTCATGAGCGTCTCTCCTGTGTGCAGGCTGAGCTCCACACACCAGCAGCTCCTGAAGGACAATGAGCTTCTGCAGACAGATCATAAGACTCTTAAGAGTCAGCTGAACACGGCCCGGCTGGAGCAGACGCGTCTGGAGGCTGAGTTCTCCAAACTCAAGGAACAGTACCAGCAGCTGGACATAACCGCCACCAAACTCACCAACCAGTGCGAGGTACACGCTACAGCATCTCACACGGCCGTCAGGTCCAGTTAGGGCCTACAGAACACTTAGGAACTTCTGCCTTTGGTTATAACAAAAAGATACCACAACAAAAACAACTAGACAAATATAAATTACAAATTTTTTTTTGATAAAGACAAGTAAAGAGTCAGTGATAAAATAGAAACAAACAAATCAATTAGCAATAGCACAAATAAATATGACTAAATAAGTTCCAGGTACAGAAATTTAAATCAAAAGTTTAAAAACACTGCATAGTTTTCTTTTCATAAATAAAATATAGATTAATCCTCATTAAAGTTATTAAAGATATTCAGTCAAGATGAGTGAGTGATTTTCTTTTGTTCTTTGATTAACATTAATGACTGCTGTTTATTAGACTGCTGTCACTTTAACACCGAACGCATGCAGATCTAAAAATACTGTACACAAGCGTTTTCTTTCTCATGTTTGTGTTCACTTCAGACAAAAACAGCTGTGTTTATGATGATATACTGACGTAGTTTTCTGCACGCTGGTCGATAAATATGAAAGAAGTGAGTTCGGCTCGGAGCAAGCCTTCCTGCAGTGAACAGAACGAACGCTGTTCTCTGATCTCTGTGCTTCAGACGTGTGCGCTGCACGCAAACCGAGCGCAAGTTCTTCCCTTCCTGCTCTTAAATCGTTCAAAATCACACTAAGATGTGAACGCAGGAATCGTTAAGCGGGACTGAAATATGCACATCTTATCGAACACCCGGTTCTTGGAAAATTAGAACCTGGTCCTCGATACCCCACCCAAATCGTGTATAACTACACTTCCCAGTCTCGCATCGGCATGTGAAGTTCTCATGTGCAAACTCGTGAGGTTTCAACACTCATGAATGTGGTGAACTAAATAGCTGTTTGCAAACAAAGACATGTGGAGGGTAACTGTGTGTGTGTGAAATGTGTCCTGCAGTTGTTAAGTCAGCTGAAGGGGAACCTAGAGTCTTAAATCATTCAAAATCACACTAAGATGTGAACGCAGGAATCGTTAAGCGGGACTGAAATATGCACATCTTATCGAACACCCGGTTCTTGGAAAATTAGAACCTGGTCCTCGATACCCCACCCAAATCGTGTATAACTACACTTCCCAGTCTCGCATCGGCATGTGAAGTTCTCATGTGCAAACTCGTGAGGTTTCAACACTCATGAATGTGGTGAACTAAATAGCTGTTTGCAAACAAAGACATGTGGAGGGTAACTGTGTGTGTGTGAAATGTGTCCTGCAGTTGTTAAGTCAGCTGAAGGGGAACCTAGAGGAAGAGAACCGGCATTTGCTGGATCAGATCCAGACCCTCATGCTGCAGAACCGGACCCTGCTGGAGCAGACCATGGAGAGCAAAGACCTGTTCCACGTCGAGCAGAGACAATACATGTGTGACATCACCATATTTCTAATTCACACCTCTTATTTTACCCTCGTTCTCTTTAATCTTCTAAAACTATTCACCTGTAAATTTGCATCACCTCCTGTGTGCTGATACACTACCATACTTCTCTCTGTCTCTCTCACACACACAGTGATAAACTCAATGAACTGAGGAGACAGAAAGAGAAACTTGAGGAGAAGATTATGGATCAGTATAAATTTTATGACCCGTCACCTCCGCGAAGGTAAGCGCGCCATCTCACGCACACCACTGGATGTGATTATAACACAGAATACACTGGAGAAACATCGTCCAGTCCAGTGCTTCCTGGATTGAGGATGTCTAAACTATGACTGAAGCTCTGTTCATTGTCCACCACTTGTTTGCTCATTCACTATAGAGAGCAATTTCAGATTTCAGTGTTATTTTGCTGTTCGTTGGGCTGAATGAAGCCTGGGTTTTGTGCAGCATACACTAGTACACAGAAACAGGATAGCACAGAGTGGATTATTTGCACTACTCAAACAGTCTGCCCTTTAGAGCACAAACCACATCCAAACTGTCTATATTCAACACAGAATGCTACATATATGAAAGTGATATATATAGAGAGGATCAGACATCAGACAACAGTTATAGCCTAAAAGTTATAAACAGCACTGACAAGAAGAAGAGATAACACAAGTGCCATGCACAAATATAACTTACACGCTTTTGAAACTGCACATCACCAGTGTTACCGGTATCCTGCCTTCTACCATATATACTGAATTAGCAAATCTTCATTTTGCAACCTTTTGTAAACAAAGTCCATTAGCATTTCAGTTTTTGTGAATGAGTTGCTAAGGCCACGCTGTCCGCTCTGCGCTTATAGCAGCAAACTTTCTCCTGAAGTGTTGCACAGATTTTTATGCAGGATGTCTGCAAAGACCCTTTGAATGGTCTGCAGCCAAAACCTCTGCTTCATCAAAGGACTGGGCTGACCAGCTTGCTGGAGGTGGAAGCATGGAGCTGAAGAAACTAGCTCACATCTTTCTCCCTATTGCAGCTGTGGTTGACCTCCCTGATAAAGATGAAAGCAAGATATGCAGGCTGATTTCTTCCATAACGCAACTGGGATGAGGGAAGAGCTTGTTGTGACAGGGAATACCACTCTCCACAACGCTAGACATCAATCAGCACTAAGATTAGACAATACATGGCCGGCAGCTGGAGCCATGGCTAGTCTCTCGAGGCTATAAGTGCGATAGTTTTTCTCTATGCCCATAATATGCCAGACCTTTCTGGCTTTCCTGAAATGAATGAAGAATCTAAACTCTTTAGGAATCAAAGTGAACTTGAAAATGGTTCATTTACCCCCACACTGTCAGTAGTCTGTTAAATTCTGGGAATGGAGACTACACCCGCAGATGGTGCAACAGATCTGAGAGAGATGCAGCAGGGCTGACTTAGGTTTGCTTGGCTCATTAGACAACAAGCAATGTCCACTATTCTTGTCACCGAGGGAAAGAAACACCACTAGATCTGGATGCTTTGGGATATCTGTGCGCAGGGCTGTGCCATATGTTTCCCTCACTCAAAGAGAGATGCAAGATCAGATGGAGTCAGAAACCAACAGCGAAGTCATGGACAGCAGAAGTAATGCGGGTGTTATACATCAGTCCATGGCATCTGCTCTCTCAGGTAGAACATACTGCACTCATACCCTCATAGTTGGAACTTCTGGGTGTGGCTCGTAAAAGGTTCAGTCCAAGAGTTATTTGGTTTCCTCTGAGTATGAATAACATTGTTTGGAATCACTACAGTGGTTTCCACTAGGTCTTTCAACAACTTTGGAAGTGGAAGGTACAAGGAATCCAAATTTTGTTTATTTTGTAGGATTACTGCCCTCAAATGTGACCCAGTGACATCACAGGTGATTCTTGAATCCCATTTATATTTATGCATTTAACTGATGCTTTTATCCAAAGCAACTTGCATTGCATTCAATCTTTCTCAGTTCATGGTGTCATTGAGAACTGAACCTGTGACCTTGACATTGTTAGCACTGTGCTCTACTGTTTGGGCTACACTACAGGAATGCTAACCAGGTAGCAATCAACTAGCTCCAGGGTACTTTAAAATGTTTTAACATGCAGCCTGGGCAACTACTGCCCTTAGTACTCAACTCTTTAATTATAAAATGCTTTGAGAGGCAAGCCAAAGACTACATTTACTCCTCACTCCCCAATTCACCAGTTTACCTACCACCGAAATAGAACTATAGACAACAACACCAATACTGCATGCCATCCTCTCTCACTTAAATTGCATGAAGGCAAACCATATTAGGTTGCTGTAAGTTGGTTACAGTTAAGCATTCAACTCTGTAATCTCCACCAGGCTTGTCTCCAAACTCCGGACATTAGGACTTTCTCCATCTGCCTGTGGGTCATCTTCGCTCATCCTAAAGATTAGAGCTCCCCGGGAAATGCAAACTGATCAAATTTGCTGATGGTATTGTAGTAGTAGACCTAATCATGGATATCGAAGGCCTGAAGGAGGTGTACAATCTGGCAGGGGGATGCTAAACTATCTAAACAAGCCAAATAATTAGGAAACTGATAGTGGAAGACTGGAGAGAAGTGTCTTATCAGTTTCTAAAGGGATAAATGCATGCTAAGCACAGGCCTTTAATAGGGCAACTGAGAATTGCACTCCCATTAAAAGTACAACTCAAAAGATATTAAACTCACTAGTCTGCCTCAATAATGTGTTTGGCTTCATAAGCCAAAGTGCCTCGTAAAGACTGTTGGTGCCTATGGTTTCTACGATCTACTTGGGTTCACAGCGCTTTTTGAAAACGCAGCCCAGTTTGTTGCTGAACAATCCTGGCACATCCTAATGCCATTATGCAGATGCACTTTTATAAGCTGATTTAGTACATTCAGTGACAACCCACCCACACACCTGTGGGAATTTCATCATTTACACAGCGACTGCACTGGTCTTCTTTCCTTGTATAGCAAGTATAAAGCACTTGCATTGCATTGACTTCTTGGAGGCACGTCACTGAGCTGCATGCACCCTGTATGCCACCTCAGATTCATGCAGAATTTCTCCAGGCTTGTCTTACTCCCAAATTCAGCATTTCTGCCTAAGGGGATTAAACCGGGATTAGGTTGTTTGAGAGTAGAAATCCCTGTGTGTCATTTTCCTCTCTTCAGTTCTGCGGAGGGGAACAGATGGCACGGTTTATTCCCAGTGAGGCCATTCAGTGTGTGTTTAGATGGGACAGGCACAAAGCTTCAGATGAACAGCTTTTGTGTTTGCAACAGCATGTCTCATAGAATAACACAGAAGTCTTCAACCCTACTCCTCGAGGTCCACTGTCCTGCAGAGTTTAGCTCCAACCCTGATCAAACTCACCTGAACTAGACAATCAAGGTCCTCAGGATCCATTGGAAAATGCAGGCAGATATGTTGAAGCAGGTTGTAAATAAACGTTGCAGGTGAGTGGGTCTCCAGGAGCATGGAAAAAGGTTGTATGGGCAGCAGCAGACTGGGCTTATCTCCACAAGCTTATTAGGTTTGGCTGGATGCTACGAGGTTCTCTCTTGCACATGTAATGTTGGAGAGAAATTCCAGGTGTCCTTAATACTGACTAGTTGCCAGGTGACTGAACAAGTGGACACTGTCTATATCCCAGAGAAGTTGAGGTTATGACTAGGCTACAGCCCTGGTTCTCTTGGGGTGATAGAGGACATTTTCATCTTCTCTGAGGTGCTAATTATGAAAGTGGACCTGTGTCCGTGCAGTGGATTATGTAGTGAAGGGCCAGGTGTCATTGTGGATGAGCGCAGATGCCTCAGTCAGGCCACAGTTACAATACAGCCTGAAGTTATGTCATAGTTTAAAACCTCAGATCTGCAATGTCTGTGAGCGTTTCATTCTCCTGATGTGTTGCAGTGTTTTGGGGTTTCTAATTATTGCATGAGATGCTTTACAGGACATGGGTCACATGATAAGAGTTGCTGTTTCTGCAGGAGGGGTAACTGGATCACACTGAAGATGAGGAAGCTCATCAAGCCAAAGAGTCGTGAGCGCATGCGCTCTCTCACACAGACTCCTCCCCGCTCCGAGTCCAGCGAAGGGTTCCTGACGCTGCCGCAGCCAGACAGTCAGGACAGCTCGTCCGTCGGCTCTGGATCCAACTCACTGGAGGACAATCTCACCCACCGCAGCGGCAGTGAGTATCGGCACACCTCCTGCTCCCTGCAGTGCTCTGACCTTCTTGCAGTTAACTCCGGAATCACTCCGACACATTCAGCTAGTGACTGAACCCAATGGTTCTAGCTGATTCTTTCTTTGATTTCCACTGATTTCCTGAGTGAATCCAGCTCAGCTCAGAGGTGTGTGTCGGAGGCATGGTCCGGCTGCTTGTACACGTTGTGTGTTTAAAATTGGGGAATGTCACTCTTGATCCCATCCACCATCTTTTGTTTCCTGTCGTCAGTTATGTGCCCCCATAACTTTTTCAAAAGAATCATTTGTTTATTAAAGGGGTCATGAACTCTGAGGTCCACTTATAATGTTATCATGATTTTTACATTTAAAAGAAACATAATTTAGCAGTAACAGGCCTGTCCTGTTTTGACCCCCGTCATCAAAACGCTCTGTTTGAATAGATGTGGAGGATTGTAGACTCGGAAGTAAACGCCCACTGCTGTGTTTGACTAATAGTTGTGTATGATTGACAGTACATTCCTCACAGACGGACGCTGCAGTGATTGAGGTTAAAAACGCAATAGTGATCACGTAATGAAAACAGTTACTCACACTTGTGTTGCAGCATTGCTGTCAGATCCAATAGTCACACAGCATCATGTTTTAGTTTCAATCTTTCTGAAAATCCTGTGTCGAATTGTGCCTTGTTTGAATACTAATCCATGGTAAAATTAAGTGGACAAAGGACCGAGTTCTTGCTGACACAGTCTGGATCTTCATTAAGAATAAAATGTATTCACTCTTTCCTAACGTTGGGATCAGAAGGAAGGCAACAATGTTTTTCCACAGCTTGGCACTGCACAGCGTCTTGTTGTCTTTGGAGCATCTTTATCGTTTGGTTTCTGCGTAGACCTGCATGTTTGCCTCTCTCCTAACTACTAACTATAATATAGGGCTGCATGATAAATCACATGTGATAGTCATGCGCATCTCGTCAGTAAAGCCGGTTCTGTGATTAGTAGTAAATCTCCATCACCTGCTTTCAGATGGAGCAGCATTTACTACACAGAGCCGTAGTTCACTGACAAGCTACACAAAACCACGATCATGATCACAGATGATATTATAGCACGATTATGAAATTGTTCTGCGATACTGACAGCTGTTTGCGTAGCTTGTCAGTGAACTACGGCTCTGTGTAGTAAATGCTGCTCCATCTGAAAGCACCACATTTAATAAGATGTTTTTACTCCAAACTCACTTCATAACGTCAGTCGAGTGTTTGAAATAAATCCTTCTGTGAGATGATGTGGCTTCTTACACAGAATAAGACGCAACATATTTCATAATATTCTAAGCAGTGATAAAGGCTATGTCGATTAGCATTGCATTATCATAATAAGAACTCAGATAAATCATATAGTCGTGTGTTTATTAGCCACGCTGAATCAGTGAAAGCAGTGAAATCTTCTGTTTATTCAGCTAGTGCTATAGGGATTGCCTGGGTTTCTTCTGCGGGGTGTATTTGGAGTTTCTCTGGCCTTCAGATGGAGATTTACTGCTGATCACAGAACCCTGCTTCACTGACGAGATACACATGACTGTCACAGCTTCTGTCTAATCGTGATTGAGATTTAATTGTGATTTATCACGATTTATCATGCAGCCCTACTACAATACTAACAAGAAAGTTTTGAGTTCTGAAACTTACAGGATGTTTTTATAGTACAATGACCTTTTATATGTCAAAAGATCAGGGGACTTTTGGTTTCTCAGTTCATGACCCCTTTAATCGATCATCACAATGACCAGTCAAAACTGTATTTGTGAAGTCAGCGCAACAGAAAGTTGTTAAATGTCCGTTTATTGTCTCTGTGTGATTTTGTGCGCACCCAACAGAAAACAGCTCAGCTAGAGAATGATTTCAGCAAACACACATATGAGATGTATGATCGTGCAGTTCTGGCCTGACACTCTCTCTTGTGTTTTCTTGCTTTCTTTGCCAAGGGAAGAGAGTTGAGAAAAGCCAAACACAGGCTTCCTCTAACGGTATGCTGTCAGTCAGCCCATGAACACTGCATTTGTGTTCTTCTCTATTAAAAGGTGCAATGCAAACAGCGTGTGTGAATGCAGTTCAGCGCTTGTTCATTCATCTGTGCTTGAGAACACAGCGAGAACATTCATTTGAGCAGCTCGGAAATGATCTGTGACTCTCTCCCGCATTGCACCCTTTAATACTGATGTCCTGTTGGCATCAGACGGTGTGTGTTCATTTGCCGTCCAGCTGAGTGATCATGTTAATGTACGAGCATCAGTTTGACAGGAAGGTGCGCTGGTAGTCATGCTAACATGCGTCTGTTCTCTCCTCCCGCTGTCTCTCCGGTGACAGCGCTGAAAAAGCTTCCGTTCATGAGGAACCGATCCAAGGAGAAAGACCGTGTGAAGGCCGCCTACCGCCGCTCTATGTGTAAGACATCTGCTCGTCTTCATCCATCACGCTCTTCTTCTGTCTGTGTCTCCTGCAGCGGCCGACAGAAGCACTGCCATCATCTATCACCATCAGTCACTTCACAGACCTGCACTGTCCTCGAGCTCTTGTGACCGTGACACACTTAATGTTCGTCTGTTCAGATGCATAACCCTAGTGAAAAATAAGTATACTAAAATGTATTTGAAATACATCTATTTCATGCAAAGTATACTACAAATACATTTACATATTATATACTTCATAAAAACACCCTGCAGTTGTACTTTTAGTATACTAAACTGCTATACTCAAAGTTTGTGCTTAATGCACTTTAATTGTGTGGAAGTGGTGCTGAGGTCCAACTAAAGATATACTGAAGTGTATTTGATTGAGCTAAAGTGGAACTACTGTGAGTAAACTTCGGGTACACTTTAAATATCTTGCATTTAAAGACTGATATTATTCAAAGATCATACAATCCTCATCAAATGTGTCATTAAAACACATTTTAGGCTTAATATTAAGAAATGTGCATTGTGCAATAGTAAGTACTCCAAATAAAGTTTAATAGATTTTTTTTTATCCGTAAGTCTAGAGCGATATGTCAGTAAATATGTTAATAGATTTGAACTGTACCTAGTTTGAACTGAATGTATTTTAAATATATTACTTTTTTACTAGAGATCAGTTAGATTCTCAAGGTTATGACGTCAGCCCAAGTCAGATCTGTTTGGAGAGTTCAGTGCCACACATCCTAGAAACTAGCAACCGTCCCACACAGTGAAGACAGTGAATGCATAGTTTGGGGACAGCATCTCACATATAATATGTCAGGGTTAGCTAGCGCTGTGCCCTGCTAACACACTGTTGAACTGCAAACTGCGTGCTGGACTTCCAGTATTAGTGTATTAGAAACAGAGTGTCTCCACAGACCTTATGCAGCTTTAATGGTATCATCAGTGAATCGTGAGCTTGTGTGAATGTCTTGTGTGTCCTGCATCATCTCTCTCCAGTAATCACTTGCATTCAGCCTTGCTGTCCTTCTTCATCTCTTTCTTTCCTCCTGTGTTCACTCATATCGACCGTGTGCGTCTGGCAGGCCTTCAGCGTGTTAATGCAGAGTGTGTGTGTGTGTGTGTGTGTGTGTGTGTGTGTGTGTGTCAGCCATGAACGACCTGCTGCAGACAATGGCTGTGTCCGAGGGTCAGTGGTCCAGCAGCACGGATCATCTCGAAGCTCAGCACGGGAAGGAGTTTGGATCCATGGACTCCGCCGGCCTGAGCCTGAGTCGCGGCCCCAGCGCTCGCCACCACTCCGACACAGGTCTGTGTTTACTGCTGCACACCTCCACTTCTGCTCTAAACCATAGGGAGCTCTCTTACATTGCTATAAGGTTACAATTAACAACAGAGCCCACACTTAAATTCAATTACTATTTATTTTTAACTATAATAATCCACACTCAAATTAAATATGTGCATGCAAACATGTAAATTGCACATAATGCATTTTTTAAATTAACTTCTAAACTATACCGTTTCTATTTGTTGTTGAAATATATTCATTTGTTTGATAAAAGATTTATTTAAACATACATTAAATAATTTAGACATTACTAACAGGTAAAGTCAAATATAGTGAGTATACAGTCTAATATTTCTCAAAATGCTCTTCACTAGACTTCATTCCTCTAGCAAATAACGAGCTGTGCACACTGATGACTTGCCTGAGGTGAATGAAATGCTGCGTGACGTTTTGCTTACAAGTGGTTTTATTGACGTTTTTCCACAATTGAAATTGATTGAGTGATTTGTTCATTCATGTTTATTTCGTGTTAAAGCTAGTAGTAAAGATGAAGGGATGATCACGCTGCCGTCAGAACTGAGGCGTTTATACAGCGATCTGTCGCGCCGCATCAAAGCAGCATTTATTGTCTGAATTCCCTGAGAAAATGGAATGATTTGCACCGAACTGAAAGACCCGTACTGAAGGTTTTCGGTTCGAATGTGTGCACCGTTACACCCCTAGAGCAAACAGAAGCGAGTGTTGGTGTTTGTCATGTGTGTTGTAGGCGCAGCCATGTCCAGTGAAGACGTCATGCAGCTGACGGAGCAGGAGCGCGCTCAGGGTGAGTGACCGCTCCTCCAGCACAGTGTCTGTCTGCTCCATCTGCTGATCTCCTGCTGCTCGACTGATCTCGCTCCAGCTCACAGAGCCTGCATGCTGCATCACTCAGACGGCTGTCTCGTTAACGCCGTGTGCATGAACTCATGACCTCATTACATGGACTAAATCTTCTTTGTGATCCTAGGACTCCAGGCAGCTAAAATGTTCATGACAAAAATGTGCAATAATACATTGCACTCTAGTCACTGTTGGCAATGATTGGGAAACTGTGTGCACATCCATGTGTTTGATTAGATATCGTGAGATTATGCACCAGTGTTTCTGTGAGCCGTGATGTCTGATTCACAAACACTTACACACCCGTTCTTTTTAAGGAGTCAGTTGAAACGATTCATGAAGCAGCCTCAAACGTGCTTTTAAGTAATAGTGAGTCAGTCAGTGAATCATTCAGATCCACTGCTGAGTCACTGATTTGTTATTCATATTATGATGTGCAATTAAAATAACATGTGCCCTGTCCAAATACCCACCCTTGCGGTCTCGGCCGCTTGAGAGCGCGTCCACGACACAGGAATAAGACTGTCCCAGATCTTAAAAACACCAAAGCGCAGTGCCCTTAATGCACACTAAATCCATGCCATCTCGAATACTGCTCCGGATCAGTGTATCCCATCATGCACCATGTTGTGGAAATAAATCGTGAGACTTTGTGAGATGTCGCGAGAGGTCACAGAAACCTTTCCAATGCAAGTTAAATATTAATAATAATTAGATATTACATATAATTTGGTAGTAAAACAAAGTGTTGCACATTTTGTTGATGCAAAGATGAGCCGCTTTTTATCAAATTAGAAGCACCACAAATTAAACTGCCATCTGTTAAAGAGCAGATATTGAGAAGTTTATTTTAAAATGCAAAGTGTTGAAAATAAAAATTAAGTGTTGAAGTAGTCAAAGACCGCAAGTGTGTAGGTATTTGGACCGGGCAATAGTTTTGGTTTTTCCAGACGTGCAGGAATATTCATAGTGAAGAGTGATGTTTAAATGCAGAGATGCAGTCAGGATTGAGGAGGTTTGTGCTGGTGTGTGTTGCGCAGGTGTGATGAACGGCAGTGTGAGTCGGCCTCGCAGCGAGAGCAGTGACGTCAGTGTGAGTCGGGACAGTCCCGCCAGCCAGACCTCAGCGCAGCACAGCGCTCTGGAGGGCAAACGCAGGGCCAAATCTGCAGGAAGTGAGGTGGTTTCCCTGCAGCAGTTCCTGAAGGAGAGCACAGAGCCAGCAGAGGTGATGCTCGCATACACACCTCTTCATGAAGTCAACCAAGAGCCCAATCATCCAGCATTACCAGTGTATATAAGCAGCAGTCAGAGTCATCTGTCTGAGACCGACTGTATGGCTGGTGATTGGAGTCACTGTTTATATTAAAGCAAAATGAACTGATGATTTCACAGGCCTAAACTCAACCCGCAAACACTACCAATCAAAGGTTCGGGGTCAGTGACATGTTTCAAAGGATTATTAGTTCACTTTTGTGATCATTTACTCACCTCCATGTCATCCAAGATGTTCTTTTTTCTTTAAAAGAAATTACGTTTTTTGAGGAAAACATTCCAGGGTTTTTCTCCATATAGTGGACTTCAATGGGGATCAGCGGGTTGAAGGTCCAAACTGCAGTTTCAGTGCAGCTTCAAAGGGCTCTACTCGATCCCAGCCGAGGAATAAGGGTCTTATCTAGCCAAACAATCTGTCATTTTCTAAGAAAAATTTAAATGATGTGATGCAGTAGTTGTGCTGATGATAGTCACATACAGTGAACTACGGCTCGGTGTAGTAAATGCTGCTCCATCTGAAAGCTTGTGATGGAGATTTACTACTGATCACAGAACCGGCTTTACTGACGAGATGCACATGACAATCGCATTCGATTATTTGCCCAGCCCTAGCTTACATTTGTAAACAGACACTTGTCATAGGTGCAAACGCCTCACCTTTTAGTGACAACGCACTTTTTTGAGATCAAAATAGGTCACCTATAAGATTTGCTTAGATCCAATGAGAAAGTGTTTTTATGAGGGGGGGGGGGTCTTGCGAGGGTAAATAAAAAACTGTTGTTTCAATACGTTTTGTATAGTATTTTCCTTTTGCCTTTTCCCCGTCAGCTTTGAGTTTGCATCTCTGCTTGTGCTCAGTGCAGTATGTAAGAGTGTTTTCTCCTCCCTGCGCAGTCGTCTGGTGTGTCCGGAGCCGTGCCGCGTGTGAAGAGCCGAGGCATCCTGCGCTCAGCCAGCGGTAAGGCCCCTGCGGGAGCCGGTCAGCCGGGCCGCCCCAGCCTGCGCAAGGCCGAGAGCACGCGGTCCAAGGTCTCGCCCCGAGTCGGCCTGTCTGCGCAGAGCAAAGCCTCGTCAGCGTCTCTGTCGGAGCGTCTGGACTCGTCCTCAGGCCTGCCCCGCGCCAGCAGCGTCATCTCCACCGCCGAAGGCTCCGTGCGCCGCACCAGCATCCACGAGCTGCTCTACAAGGACAGCCGGCAGCCCGTGCTGGTGGACCCCGCACCCTCCCGCTCCCAGAGTGAGTACAGCGACCCAGCCCTGCACAAGTCTGCTAGCATGCCCTGCCGCGTACAGGAGCCCGAGCTGTCCAGCCTGCAGGCCTTTCTAGGTCCCTCCTTCACCGTAGACTCCATCTTTCTGGACTCCATCTTTAGCGAGCCAGCGGTGACGGGTGGTGCTAGAAACCAGGCCATCCTGTCCCTCAACACGTCTCTCGTTAGTAGCATTAGCGGCCCTCCCCATAAGGCCAAGCGCTCAGACGAGCCCGAGGAGGACGGCCAGTCGCTGTGGTACGAGTACGGCTGCGTGTGACCCCTGACCCCCGCCTGCATGAGTCTGCTCTGTGTTATGTCTTTGTAGCGACGCTCATGTGATTCTTCTGTTGGACTGAACCTCCATCACTCTTATATTAACTGATGCTGTCTGCTGTGTGTGTAACCGCTGATCCACTTTCATATTTATGAACATGAGGTCCCATGACGCTCCTCTGATTGTTTTATTGAAATGACACGGTGTGGCTGTTTCCCCGATGGTGTTTGTGTGCATGCCTGTGGTCTGGTGTGGGTTGTGTTGTGTTGGCGTGTGATGTGAGCCGTAGCCTGTATGAACACACCGCTCTCTGCAGGTCAAACTCTGCTGATCCAGCGCCCATCGTGTTTGATGCATGCTGTGTGTCCACATAACGTCCTTCAGGACACTGATTCTTCTGTAATGTGCCGTTGAAGTGTGGCTTGCTTTCGTTCTGCAGATGTGGAAGTGTTTCAGGAAAACAGGAAGACTAAGAGCAGAGGTGGAGCTCAGAGTTTGTCCTGAATTCACACGGTGAGTGTCAGCATCCTCCTCAGGAAACTCTTGAACCTTCGAGAATCCTCTTTGTCCACCTCCAGCCCAAAGCACAGGGAGCCCGATGCGTTCCTCACTGATTATAATCATGATAATCCATACCTAGCATTAAAGGGGTCATGACATGGATTTTTTTTATTATTTTAATATGTTCCTTGAGGTTTACTTATAACATTGATAAAGTTTTTGAATATAAACTTCATAATATAAAATATAATTTTCAGTCGTCATTCTGAACTTCTCTGTAAAACAGCCTGTTTTTAAGGGGCGTGTCCTATAAGGCTTGTTATGATTGGCTAATGTCAGTGCATAGTAAACACTATCAACGCCCCCTCGCTATTGTGAGTGTTTTGACAACATAATCAAAATGAAACGTCATTTCCAGACAAAGCATTAGGAAATCATTTACTTACGGTTTGTGATGCAGCTGCAGTCAGGTCTAGTGCCGCTTCAGCTTTCAACAAATGCTTCTTTGTGACACTGTGCCTCGATTACAAAACAAAACACTCCGATCAATCCTCAGACATGATCCGGGGTGCATTAAAAATAAACTATCCCCTCGTTCCTTGCATTCGGATCCTTCTGTTATCTGTACAAAGATGCGAACGCTGTTTAAACCAAACGCGTCAAAGCGAAGGTTCTTTCTCTGCATTTGTCCTGAAGACAGACTCCAGCGGGGGACTGTGTGAGAAAGTGAACGCACATCTGTGTACTGTATCCAGTGTAGACAAGATAGCGCAGTGATCCTGATTTCTATTTGCTTTTGACGTGATGTGACACTTGCATTCAAGCGTGATCAAGTGTTGGCCATTAGCGGCTGAACGCCAGTGGGCGGGGCCTATGTTGGCGCATCGCTCTGGGGGCGGAGTTTATGTAAACGACTGCGCCCAGCTGACGTCACCTTGCCCCTCTGATCCAAACGAGCCGTCTTCTTATTATTACTTAAATGATTTTTATTGATGATGAGGACATTTTAAGCTGTGAAACTTGCAGGATGTATTAAGCATACAAAGACCTCTTCTGTGTCAGAAGATCAAGGGAAATTTGATTTTTCATGTCACGACCCCTTTAAACAGCACCATCAGAAATATTTTCACATTGAATCTCCAAATTAAAGGCAGGGAAGGGGATTTGGTTCAGAAACGTTTAGTTATTGCTGGGTAAAAGTCTCTTCACATCCCGATAGCAATCACTAAGTGCTCTAAATGTATTTATATGTATTTATATTGTCTGTGGAAGGCGTAGCACCATAACGTGTTAAAACAATATTCACATAATCCCATTACACTGTCATATTTAGCAGTTTTTATATACAGTAGTTTGTTTGGTGTTTCTGTCTCGGGTAATATCTTCTCTCTCTGCTTGAATGAGAGTGATCTGAGCAATTTTCATCGCTTTATTTTGAGCATTCATGTTCACGATAAATATGTAATAAAATTTCTAGTTAAAACATTTGATATCAATATTGTTTTTATGAGAATCGGTCTGCTATCGCAAGTATTCATAGTTGTTTTCGTGCTCACCGGGCTGCGTTACTGATACTGCTTTTCCACTGGAAATCTCGAACACTTTGAATGTGTTCTGTGGAAATGGAAATGTATTTTTGTACGAATCTGTCCAGTGACCAAATGAACCAAACAAAACAATCCAGAAGTTTTCTTCACACCATCACATTCAAAGAAAAGGCCAGTATGAAAAGGAAAGATAGATTTTTTTCCATATCATTCAGGGTTCCCACTGTCCTCTGAGAACCTGTTCAAATAGCTTTAGAAATGATATTCTGAAGAAAACATTTTCACACAAATATAATAAATATGTGCAGTCTCAGGCTTGCAGGACATTCTAGAAGGCTTTCACAAACCACAGCCTTGTTTTTGCTCTGAAACGCAAGACCAGGTTGTGCAATTGGGGGGAAAACATGTCTCTTTTTTTAAAAAGTCGTAATGTATTTTCAGAAAGTTTTGGAATATTTTTCAGCTCCCCAAATTTGTCACTACCGAAACACAATAACATAATTTAATAAGAAGGGCTATATTGATCTATTAGGATTTTGCTTAAATCTATCTTTTAAATCTATTTTTTGCTATTTTATTAAAAAGTTTATAGAGGTAAATCAATAACAATTAAAATGTTAACAATATTCAAGTGTGATTTATGAGATTTGTTGTATTTTGAATCCAGTCTTTCTTTGTAAAAGGCATAAACGACTGATTAGCATAACCACAGGTTCACTACAGATACCATGCTGAAGCTACATGGCTAACATAGCAAAACCATGGTTAATGTAATTAGTGTAACTGTTTATTTTGTTTATTTGTAGTAAAACCATGTGTAATTTTCATAAAGGTACATAATTGAGTGCAGAAGTGAAGGCGAGTAATGTTAATCTTACCTGACGCTGATATTAGAGTAGCCAGTCTTAACAGTTTACGTGATCTGGCTCTTGATTTCATTATTGTTATTTTTTTTTATTTCTTAAGAGCATCTACGGTAGTTCACGCTGGCCGAAATGCAGAATAATCTCCGGCAATCACAGACATTCGCATTCGGACGGGATTAGTTTTCTCAGAGGATCGCTGAGTTTGCTGAAGAACAGTAACGTTAGGTAATTTGCTCGGGGATGATTACAGAGGTTGTGTGAGAAAAACACAGATTTAGCAGATTCGGACAGGATTAAAATCGCCGAGTAGGTCTGCGAAACACACATTTCTCTAACGACCCCCTGTAAGATTAGGGCTTTATCTGATCATTCAGTATACTTTATTTTTGACAAAACATCGCATGTTTCGGTAGTGACAGTAGCCTAATCCCTTACCAGAAAGTAGTATACTTCAAGTTTATTTGATTAAGTATACTTAAGTAAAGTTCAAGTATATTTTAAGTATACTTTATGTAGCAAGTATACAAATATCAGTGTACTAGTAGTATACTTGTAAGTGTACTATTTCAGTACTCCTTGGGACTAAATTGCCCACTTTCTAGTATACAAAAGTATACTTTGAGTATAACAGTAGTAAACTTTGAGTACAGAACTAGTTTACATCTATGTTTTTAGTTTGTACTGCAACTATACTAGTGGGGAAAAATATCATGCTGGATATCTATACTGATATGTGTTAGGAACGAAAGGATGCCACATTGTTTGATGAAAATGAAAATGAGCAACCTACAGAGGGCTGAATTCAAAGACACCCCGAAAATCAAAGTGAAAAAATGATGCAGCAGGCTAGGCCATTTTAGTGAAACTAGACTGAAAATGGCCTGCTGGAGGTTGTTTTGTAGGGCTCTGGCAGTGCTCATCCTGTTCCTCCTTGCACAAAGGAGCAGATACTGGTCTTGCTGATGGGTTAAGGACCTTCTACGGCTCTGTCCAGGTCTCCCGGAGTAACTGTTGGTCTCCTGGAATCTCCCCCATGCTCTTGAGACTGTGCTGGGAGACACAGCAAACCTTCTGGCAATGGCACGTATTGATGTGCCATCCTGGAGGAGTTGGACTGCCTGTGCAACCTCTGTAGGGTCCAGGTCGCCTCATGCTTAGGGTGGCCATATGTGCCATTTATACGGGACACGTCCTGGCCAGGATTTTTCGAAAACCAGCGATTCGAAAGCATAAGGAGCCGTCTGCTCTGCTCTCTATAGCTCTCGTGAATGTCATACAACAATCAATCTGCACAATGCAAACAGCCAAAACCTGGATATTTTAGGCAATATAAAAATCCTGACAAGGCCCCGTAAAAATGACCTGTACGGTCACCCTACTCATGCTACCAGTAGTGACACTGACCCTAGCCAAATGCAAAACTAGCGTAAAACAGTCAGAAAAGAGGAGTAGGGGAAAGAATGTCAGTGGCATCCACCTGTAAAACCTTTCCTGTTTTGGGGGTCATCTCATTGTTGCCCCCATTGTTACTCTAGTGCACCTGTTGTTAATTTCATTAACACCAAAGCAGCTGAAACTGATTAACAACCCCCTCTGCTACTTAACTGACCAGATCAATATCCCAGGAGTTTAACTGACTTGATGCTAAACTCTGATTAAAAAGTGTTCTTTTAATTTGATTTTTTTGAGCAGTGTATATTAAGCTTACTGATATTTTAAATATGATTGTGGGTTTCAAACGATAATAGAAGGATCTTAGTAAACATCTAAGGTTTGAATTCTTAAATGCTTTTTAAAAGTATTTTTGTTCGTGGAACACCAGTTCTGTAGAATGGCCCACATATTGTTATTCAGTAATAACATCGAGTGCATCAATGCAATGATAATTCACCACATTCATTACTGTTAAATCAGTTATGTAAATAGCGGATGGACTCAGTATGTTGCAGCAGGTGCACAGTACATCAGCTGGTCGGAGGGGCCCCGTCTCGTTCTTTGCGGGGCCTCACAGATGCAGACAGAGTAATGGCACAGTCAGTCGTGTGCAGTGCTGTCGTCAGGTTAACCTCAAATCAGACAGAATAGGGGCTAAAGGAACTCCGTCTTGTGTTTCGCCTGGTTAGATGTTTTGAGAATCAATCACTTTTTGAGTTTTTAAAAAAGCTTTAAATGTGTAGAATGTCATTTTACAGTGTTTTAATCACGCTGACATGTTCAAGTGAGTTTCTGGGACAGTTTGGCTTTATTTTTCTACAGTGCTGTCAATCTTTTCTCACAGTCCACTGAAGGCTCTGACAGGACGAAACAGCTCCCGATGGGCGGGGCTTTAGCTCTAACCCCGCCCCCAACTGAACCCCACTAACCTGAGCGTCTCCACCTTCTCGTGCTGTAAGCTCCTCCCATTAGGAGGTCTCTGCGCTGCAGTGATCTGTACTTGGAGACCAGTGTGGATGAAGTCGTGTAAAGTGCAGTATATGTGAGACAGATGATGTCAGGCAAATTAACAGCCCACTCATTCACCTGAAAATGATCATTTGATTATTCATTTACGCCCTCATGTCAATACATAATTACACAGTGTAAAAATGAATATTAGTGTCAGACTCTGTTCCGTGTTTTGTGTGTTTTGGTCCCCATGTGTTTCCATGCCTATATTTGGTCCTTCCTGTTCCAAATGTGTTCCCCGTTTAGTTCTATTGATCCCAGGCGTGTCTCCTCATGTCATGTGTATAAATAGTGTTCCCTGTTCTTAGTTCGGCGTCCGGTATTGTATATGTCAACCTCTCCTGCTACATTCCCTTGTGTTGGATGAATAAAGTCTCCTTGTTGATGTACTCCACGTCTCCTCGTCCCTCGCTCCACGCTCCCTCACAGTAGCGAACGGGACAACTACATGTATTTTGAGAGCATGTAGTTATGGTTAGGGCTTGGCTTAGGGTTACTTCCATGTAATTATGCATAATTAATTTTAATTATAGTATTAAGTACATGTAACGTGTAACAAGGACACCTTAAAATAAAGTGTTACCTTGTTTTTGTTCTCATCGGGATCCTGTGCTGTTTGGTTCCCAATGCTCTCAAAATCTCTCTCATGTTATATTCTGCAGAAGAAGTGACGTCATAGAGGTTTGATTGACGTGTGTAGGGTCAGGACACGATGGCATTGATCATATTCAAGTGAACAGTCATTGGAATTGTTTGGCCCTGTCCCAAATGGAACACTTCATGTGCACTTATGATGGCCGCCGTGTGCACGTGTCCATTAAGTCCACGAGACCGTAGGGTGTCCCAGTCGCAGTGTTGGGAAGGTTACTTTGGAAATGTAACAGGTTACAGATTACAAGTTACCCTATCTAAAATGTAAGAAGCAGTGTAACTACTTCAGTTACTTTAATGTATCTGATTACATTTGATTACTTTCTGCTTACTTTTCCAAACGTCTAGTGAACGTTTTCAACTGTTAACCATTTTCAAACATTTAAAGCAGGCACCTTACAATAGTCTTCTTGATGAATTCTTTATCACTTGAATTAAGATTATAACAGTTTAATTTTAAAGCACATCCACCACAATATCAGACTTTAGCAGCTCTTTTTGCTTTGTGATCGTTCTGAGGTTAAATATAGATTTAAAACCATAACAAGAAATAGTTTAATAGCTGTGATACTGGTTATTAAATAAAATCTTTGCATAGCTATAACAGAAAACTATGCCTTGGAAAAAACAGTTAATCTTAAAAAATAAAGCATATACATAAACCCAAATAAAACAGTTATTGAATGATCATGTGTGCTATTCTGTGTCCTGAAACAATGGTGTCTCATATTTTAGAGCATTCGATGCAATTTATGAAAGAAATCAATCATATCTGTATGTGTGTGATAAAATATTCAGAGGTAACTCCCTGTGTAATCCTTAACATTTCCATAAGTAACTAATTTAATTACACATTTTTTTCTGGTTACACTGTATTGTAAGGTGTCCTTGTTACAGTGTAATTATACATTTAAGTACCGAATAATATTAAAGGGGTCATATGATGCTATTTTAAAGATCATTATTTGGTGTAACAGAATATGTTGACATGCTTTAATGTTCAAAAAACACACTATTTACATTATTGTATGTCCTCTATGCCCCGCCTCTCTCAAACGCTTAGTTTTCAACAAAGCCCCTCCTTCCGACAAGCGCAGTCTGCTCTGATTGGCCAGCTGACCCAGTGCATTGTGATTGGCCGAACACCACAAGCATGCGTCGGAAATGTAACGTTCCTTATGTAAGGATAAAAGAAACTAGAATACTTTGATCTCCTGAGAGGCAAACAATGCACTGGCATCTTCAGGACACCCCACAGAGGGGTGGTGCGGGAAACACCTCTCTCACATATGCATCTGTGCCTTTCATTCTCCTCCCTCCACTGGATTCACTCAAACTGGTCAAGAATATAATGTTCTAAATGAATGCAAATAAGATTTACAGTCATGTTTGGTTTCATTTGAATAGTTTCAGGGCAAGTGGTACAATGGTCTTAATC
>NW_015506619.1:77909-85674 GCF_001515645.1 Sinocyclocheilus grahami
GTGGTTGACTCTTAACTTGTATAAAGAATATCTCTTTGGATTTGAGACTTTAGTCTTTGCAACTTTACAGATCTTCTTTATGCACCAAGAGCTTGTAACACTCCAAAGAGAAAGGAAAACTTGAAATCGCATCATATGACCTCTTTAATTAACTACATGCACTTACTATATGGTTAGGATTAGGGTTAGGGTTTGTCTTAAGGTTACTTACATGTAATTATGCATAATTTATTGTTATCATAATAGTAACTATATGTAATGTGTAACAAGGACACCTTAAAGGGGAAGTCGTGGCCTAATGGTTAGAGATTCGGACTCGTAACCCAAAGGTTGTGGGTTCGAGTCTCATACCGGCAGGGATTGTAGGTGGGGGGAGTGAATGTACAGCGCTCTCTTCACCTTCAATACCACGACTGAGGTGCCGTTGAGCAAGGCACCAAACCCCCAACTGCTCCCCGGGCAGTGGGCAGCATAAATGGCTGCCCACTGCTCCGGGTGTGTGTGTTCACTGCTGTGTGTGTGCACTTTGGATGGGTAAATGCAGAGCACTAATTCCGAGTATGGGTCACCATACTTGGCCACATGTCACGTCACTTAAAATAAAGTGTTACCTTTTTTCTGGTAACACATTTACTTTGTAATTAAATTACATAATTCTGTTACATGTAACTAGTTACTCCCCAACATTGGTCACTTTAGCTTTCAGATGAGTGCCCACTGAGACGAGCTCCTCAGAAGACTTCTACCTGACAGCCAAACCGGCATCACGTCACCAAAGTGTGGACTCAGAGGAAGACCACCAGGGTTCAGGTGATGTGAGGGTCAGAGAGAGAGCAGATACTGCAGTGAGAGCAGGGCGGGTCTGATGATCTCATGACCTGATGTTCTGATGATCTCCTGATCTGATGTTCTGAAGATATCATGATCTGATGAATTCATGATCTGATGTTCTGATGATCTCATGACCTGATGTTCTGATGATCTCATGATCTGATGTTCTGAAGATCTCATGATCTGATGATCTCATGTTCTGATGATCTGATGATCTCATGTTCTGACTGATGATCTCATGTTCTGATGATCTGAAGATATCATGATCTCATGACCTGATGTTCTGATGATCTCATGTTCTGATGATCTGATGATCTCATGATCTGATGTTCTGAAGATCTCATGATCTGATGTTCTGATGATCTCATGATCTGATGTTCTGATGATCTCATGATCTGATGTTCTGATGATCTCATGATCTCATGACCTCATGTTCTGATGATCTCGTGATCTGATGTTCTGATGATCTCATGATCTGATGATCTCGTGACCTCATGTTCTGATGATCTCATGATCTGATGTTCTGAAGATATCATGATCTGATGTTCTGATGATCTCATGATCTCATGATCTGATGTTCTGATGTTCTGATGATCTCATGACCTGATGTTCTGATGATCTCATGTTCTGATGATCTGAAGATATCATGATCTGATGTTCTGATGATCTCATGACCTGATGTTCTGATGATCTCATGATCTGATGATCTCATGATCTGATGATCTCATGATCTCATGATCTGATGATCTCATGATCTGATGATCTCATGACCTGATGTTCTGATGATCTCATGTTCTGATGATCTCATGACCTCATGTTCTGATGATCTCATGACCTGATGTTCTGATGATCTCATGATCTGATGTTCTGATGATCTCATGATCTGATGTTCTGATGATCTCATGATCTGATGATCTCATGATCTGATGATCTCATGATCTCATGATCTGATGATCTCATGATCTGATGATCTCATGACCTGATGTTCTGATGATCTCATGTTCTGATGATCTCATGACCTCATGTTCTGATGATCTCATGATCTGATGTTCTGATGATCTCATGATCTGATGTTCTGATGATCTCATGATCTCATGACCTCATGTTCTGATGATCTCGTGATCTGATGTTCTGATGATCTCATGATCTGATGATCTCGTGACCTCATGTTCTGATGATCTCATGATCTGATGATCTGATGTTCATTCAGACCAGATCCAATCAAACACAGCTGAAGCGGTTCTGTAAATGACTGGCAGGTGTGGAGTGGATTCAGACTGAACTCTGCAGCTCTGCGTCAGTGTCTGTGTCTTGCTGTCATCAGAGCTGACGTAATCAAACCCATCACACAGAGTCCAGGACTGAGGCGTCTGTCTCAGGTTCTGCTGAACTCGAGACTAATCTGATCATGCTGATGGACGGAGGCTTTGCTTTCACTGCCGTACAGCTGCTTGAGTGTGTCTCTGATGCTCTCCTGCTGCCTTCTCCTCAATCACTCTCAAAGCTTCCTTCACAAAAGATCAAATACCTCCCCTCTCCCTAAAGAAAGCTGCACGGAACAGCAAGTGTTCACCTGTGAATTTACTCTGAATCTTGCTTCATAAACATAAGTTTAGAGTCAATGAACGACCAGTGTTTCCATCAGGTCCTGGAAGCCCGTGTTGCATTGCTGTACTACTCAGACTTCTCTCAGATCTAATTTGATATGTTTGAAATGAGTCGTTCTGATATTTCAGTCGGTTTACAGTAAGGTCTTCAGGTTGACGTTGCACATGCTGTATAATGCAGGAGTTTGTCATTCAGTCAAACACAGCAGTCATGTTGAGAGTGAGGACTTGAGAAGCAGCATGATAACAGTTGAGTGATTGCTGAAGCCAGAAGCAGCTGTGTGTGAGGAACAGTACTGCTCAGAAACGGTTCATCTCTCGCTTCTGTTCACTCCAGCATGTGAACTCATGAATGTGTGTCTGCTTCCCCATGAGTGACAGACGGCTCACGCTCATCACCAGACGAACACACAGCAGCACACATGTAACTACGCTGATGTGATTGAGACTGAAGTGGCACAGAAGTGTGTGTTTTGTGGTTTGTAGTTGCACTGATAACCATGGCTCGTGTATGACATCACACTCGTCACACAGGATACGGACTTCTTGGTGTTTTCTCTGACTTGAAACAAAAAGTTGCTATTTTCAGAATTTCCAAACTATTTTCATTTTCAATATATATATTTTCCTAATGTGTTTTACTCTAAATCTGTGAGAAAATCAAAGCCATAAATCTAAACAGGTTGTGTTCCAAATTTGAGGTTGATATCTAGAAAAGAGAGCTTTCAGTAAGATTTAGTTTGGCCACAGTAACAAAAGTTTCTACTAGATAAAATCACCCCCCATTCATTTCCAATGCCATCCCTTTTGAGCACAAACAGTACAAGTGTGACTTTTTTTAAGGACCATTTAACTGTTTCACATCATGTCTAAGTGCTAAAACCTTTACCACGTTTTGCACCATTCCAATGAAGCAAAAAAAAAAAAAAAAACTTAAAAAAAAAATTCTGTCAAAAATGGCCAAACAGCACCAAACGGTTAAGTAATTTTTTTTGAAATATTTTATCATGACAATGGCTATTCTGAAGTTCAGAAACAAACTACACAGCCAGTGAAAGCATGACGTACAGCAGGTAAAATAAGTATCGAGCACATCACCATTTTTCTCAGTAAATATATCCGTAACAACCCAAGTAATCCATACATACCAAGAAAACAAAACAAATAAGATCAGAAATTAAGTTATGTGCATTGCCATAGTCCAGCCTGGACAGAACAAGAGCTTGAACAAGGAGTTGTGAAGCGTGTTCTGAAAGATAGGGCCTGATCTTCTTGATGTTGAATAAAGCAAATCTGCAGGACCAGGCAGTTTTAGCAATGTGGTCTGAGAAAGTCAGCTGATCATCAATCATAACTCCAAGGTTTCTGGCTGTTTTTGAAGGAGTTATGGTTGATGAGTCTAACTGGATGGTGAAATTGTGATGAAACTATGGAACCACAAGAAGTTCTGTCTTGGCAAGGTTGAGTTGAAGGTGATGGTCCGTCATCCAGCAAGAAATGTCTGTTAGACATGCTGAGATGCGAGCAGCTATCGTCGGATCATCAGGATGGAATGAGAGGTAGAGTTGAGTGTCATCAGCATAGCAGTGGTATGAAAAGCCATGTTTCTGAATAACAGAACCTAGTGATGCCATGTAGACAGAGAAGAGAAGTGGTCCAAGAACTGAGCCCTGAGGCACCCCAGTAGTTAGATGTTGCGACTTGGACACCTCACCTCTCCAAGATACTTTGAAGTATGCTTGGGTTGTTACCGACATCTGGTGAAAATTTAATGTCACCAGCACCTTTAGAAATATATTTACTGTGAAAAATGGTCATGTGTTCTATATTATTTTACCCGCTGTATGTGTTTAGATTTCAGTGTATGCAATTAAATGAAATAAACTGTGAAAATGTAGGGTGGAGTCCATCAAGAGTGAGATTATTTGAATGATCGATCGCCCTTTAAAAACCAGGATGATGTCAAATGTAGCTGTTATTTTCATGATGTATTCATTGTCTTGACAGTACAAGACAAACATACACTGCACTAAACTCGTCCGGTGGCTTTAAATTATGGCTGAATGATCAATTACACAGCTATATACAGCTGCAGAAGTGCGTTGAGTTCATTTTGATGGTCTGTTTGTGTAATGAGAGTCATTTCTCATACCTTTGATGATGTTTACGAGTATGACATATCATGAGCTCAGGTGAGGTGAACACAGTCGGAGCGTGAATGTTTCCTCATACACTAACAGGCCAGACCTGCTCATCAGAATGATGGAGGAGCAGCTTTAGGAAGCACTGATCTATCAGACCTGATTAACGCTGGACAAGCTTTTCATTTCATTGCACAGACATCAGAACGACATTCAGAACAGCAAAGAGAACTATCATTGTTATAAACGTTGTATAAACAATACATAGTAGTGTTATAAAAACAGCTGCAGATCCTGTGTTCAAACGTCTCCATGATTATCATATACAAATTATTGCGTCAGTGTCTGTGTCAAATATTGATCTCATATATATTTCCATTCAGAAAAGATGCAGCAGTAAGAGCAAAAACAAAAACTGTGATCAGTTGTCCATCATGAAGCTACTAAAATGGTTCAACTTTTCCACAGAACACAGTAATGGAGAAAAACCACTTGTAAAATTAATTAATTTTGAGAATCACACATGAACGAGACAGACAGCAGCGCTTGCCGAGCATCAGGATGAAGACGCTTGTGTTTCTCCTCTAACGTGTTTCCATCTCTTGTTCTCCATCAGAGAGAATCGTCGACTGAAGACCGGCACAATCCTTCAATCTCCTGCCATGAGAAACAGGCCGTTTCTCTCTCTTTTGTAATCATGGACCCTCAGCAATGAAAACAGAAAATACGTCCTTTTCCTTGAATCAAGGAAGCAGAAGGAGTCCTAGAGAAGCCGGAGCTCGTCTCACTCCCTCACGATCACCGCTGCATGTGTGCTGCTCGTCTGACCTGCAGAAGACACCTGAGGAAACCCTGAAACACCAAAACATAAGAACCGAGTGTGTGTGTGTGTGTGTGTGTGTGTGTGTGTGTGTGCCAAAAGAGAGCGTTAGGCGTGCGTGTATTTTTTTTCGCTTTCTCTCTCTTTTGTAATCATGGACCCTCAGCAATGAAAACAGAAAATACGTCCTTTTCCTTGAATCAAGGAAGCAGAAGGAGTCCTAGAGAAGCCGGAGCTCGTCTCACTCCCTCACGATCACCGCTGCATGTGTGCTGCTCGGCTGCTCGTCAGAAGACACCTGAGGAAACCCTGAAACACCAAAACATAAGAACCGAGTGTGTGTGTGTGTGTGTGTGTGTGTGTGTGTGTGTGTGTGTGCCAAAAGACAGCGCTACTCCTGTGTGTAACTTTTTTAGCACATACCGCTTCATTCCTCTTTTCATAAATTAAATCAATGTGATAAACTTCACGACGGCTGTCTCATTTTCATCCACTGTTACACAAACAGAACGAGAACATGTTTGTTACACAAAGCTGGGTAGTAACTGATTACACATAATCTGGATTACATAAACAGATCTCAAATTAAGTACTTGTATTTAGATTAAATTACATTTTAAAATACTCGTAATCTGACTACAGTTGCTTTTTTATGGATTGCATGAATACATATTATTAACACTAAAGCAATAATTTATTCATAATATATTGATTCTCCCCAATTCCTCTTTCATCTTTTAAATGTTCCTTTTAACATGTCGTGGACATTCACTCAGAGATCAGTGATTAGTCAGGTGCTGCACAGCATTGAGCTGGATTCACAAATCATCTCAGCATCGCATCAGCTACTGACCAACACATTCATTTTCATGTGAATTATCACTCGGTGGGTTATTTTATCATGTATTACTTTGGAAGGCTTTGTCTTTCAAACACATTAAAATGCACAAATTAACTTTTTTACTTTTCGACTTTCTTGTCACCTGATGCTCTTTCATCGAATATATTTTTATTTGAAGTACCCCTGAGATTTTAAAATAAATATTTTAATAATGACGTATCACATTTGCATGTTCACAGTTCTCTGTTGGTTAATGGTGCAGCATCACCTGCTCCACCATGAACTCCTGCAACACACACACACACATACTCTCACACACACACTCACACACATACTCTCACACACATACTCTCACACACACTCACACACACACACTCACTCACACACACACTCACACTCACTCACACACACTCACTCTCACACTCACACACACTCACACTCTCACACACACTCATTCACACCCTCACTCACACTCACTCACTCACACTCACTCTCACACTCACACACACTCACACTCTCACACACACTCATTCACACCCTCACTCACACTCACTCACTCACACTCACTCTCACACTCACACACACTCACACTCTCACACACACTCATTCACACCCTCACTCACACTCACTCACTCACACTCACTCTCACACTCACACACACTCACACTCTCACACACACTCATTCACACCCTCACTCACACTCACTCACTCACACTCACTCTCACACTCACACACACTCACACTCTCACACACACTCATTCACACCCTCACTCACACTCACTCACTCACACTCACTCTCACACTCACACACACTCACACTCTCACACACACTCATTCACACCCTCACTCACACTCACTCACTCACACTCACTCTCACACTCACACACACTCACACTCTCACACACACTCATTCACACCCTCACTCACACTCACTCACTCACACTCACTCTCACACTCACACACACTCACACTCTCACACACACTCATTCACACCCTCACTCACACTCACTCACTCACACTCACTCTCACACTCACACACACTCACACTCTCACACACACTCACTCACTCACTCACTCTCACTCACACTCACACACACACACTCACTCACACTCTCACACTCACACACACACTCACTCACACTCTCACACTCTCACACGCACTCACTCACTCACTCACTCACTCACTCACTCACACTCACACTCACACACACACACTCACTCACTCTCTCACACTCACACACACACTCACTCTCACACTCACACTCTCACACGCACTCACTCACTCACTCACTCTCACTCACACTCACACACACACACTCACTCACTCACACACACTCACTCACACGCTCACACTCACACTCTCACACGCACTCACTCACTCTCACTCACACTCACTCACACACACTCACTCACACTCTCACACTCACACACACTCACACACACTCACTCACTCTCACTCACACTCACACTCACTCTCTCTCACACACACACTCTCTCACACACACACACACACACATACACACAC
>NW_015506619.1:85820-115661 GCF_001515645.1 Sinocyclocheilus grahami
ACACTCACTCTCTCTCACACACACACACACACTCTCACACATCTGCACTCACCAGCTTATTCTCAGCCGTTTTCTGTCAGCGTGCGAGACTTACCGTTGTTAGCCGCTGTAGGGAAATAACAAGAAAAACAGTGCAGTAAACCTTAAACTGTTTGCACTACAAACCAGTTTGTTCTACTTAAGATAATACATTAAAATAATAAGGTAAGACACGCCAGTCTGCAGTAGCAAGCAGCAAACCCAGCTGTTTTGTACAGCTAGAAATAGCTGGAAGTGAATGACACCGGAAGCCTCGCACATAAAGTGCACGCTCTTACCGAGTCACAGCAGCTTCACAGAAAAACATGATAATGCTCAGTGTTGGGGAAAGTTACTTTTAAAAGTAATGCATTACAATATTGCGTTAAGGTCCTTGCACACCGAGTCTGAAATTTTGCGTTTTTTTTTCCTTCTCGTATTCGTCATCCTTTCCTATCAAAATGCTTGCTATGGATGCGAAAACTCAAAATCTAACCTGGTCCGAATTTTTTTTTTATGACAAACGGAAGTTTCGGAGGCAGTGTGTAGAGACCTTTACTCCCTAAAAAAGTAATTACGTTACTTTTTATGAGAAGTAGTGCGTTACGTTACTTTCAAGTTACTTTTTAAATCTGGGCAGGGCTTGCTTGTTTGTTTTTCCATTTAAAAAAAGTTTTTCTTTTACAAATGTAAAGGCACTTTCACACCAAAAGTGAAATGAATGTAGTCTAGAGCTACAGTAAGATCATGTGACTCCTGATTTCTGTCTCCATGGCAACACCAGAGCGGTCACTCAACACATGGCAACAAAGTAACTGGAGCTACTTATTTTGAAAAAGTAACTCAGATATTTACTTCTAAATTAAAAAGTAATTCGTTACTTTACTAGTTACTTGAAAATGGTAATCCGATTATGCTTCCTCAGCTCCACCGACGCCATCGAGTCCAATACGCTTATATGGTTACAGCGCACAGAGCTGTGATTGGTCCAGCCTCATCCCCGACAGCTGTGATTGGTCAGAGCCAGCGGCGCTGAATAAAGGAACGTCCTCATCTACATTCATTCCAGTTTGGGTGATCTCATTAAGATAGCGACACGGTTCATATTAAAACTATGATTAAAATACACCATGACAAAGCAGCAATTATCAAATGGAGCAGTTGTTTAACTTAGATGAATCCTTGGAGAGCTGCAGTACTTTTTAAACTTTCCTCCACGTGTTATTCTCTCCACAGACTCCACTTCCGGTTTGGAGAGCGCCACCTGCTGCACTCCTCACAAACACACCTCACAATACCGTATTCTCTAATTATATCACTGTGCTAGCCTATGCTCCTGTTGTCTCTCACATCAGAATCCAGTCACATATGTGTTTAGAGCTGTTTAAACACTGCTTGATCTGTGCAGATTTCTCTCCTGATTCACACCAGAACACTGACTCACTGCAGGAAGAGTTATTATGGATTATGGACTCTATGTATTTGAGTTAAAAGCGTCGTAATGCTGGATTAGTTTCAGCTTTTGTCTTCTCCAGATGTTAACTGATGGACTGGAGCAGGGCCGGAGTGGGTCTCATTTATAAAACTCTCCGTAGATTTCATCCTAAAAGTGTACGTACGCACAAAAGCTAGATTTTGTGTACGCACAAAAGTTTTCAGATTTATAAAATCCTCCCCGAAATCACCATATATGGAGCTTACAACGTCTAGTTTTACTATGCATAACCTCATCTGCATATCATGTCCATGCATATTCCCATCCACGTGACACCATGTTGCACTCCGTCAAAGATAAAAGACATTAAGGAAATATGAGATACGGAGTATACAGTAAATGCTATTTGTGCCATACATTAATTTTTATAGCTAAATATTGTTATGTTTTAGACTATATATATCAAGATAAAAAAATAAAACTGTTTAAAATAGTTATAAGATAAATATTTTAGAACAGAGTTGATCTCATTCTTTGACACTGGCCAAATAGTATTTCAATTGTTTTAAACAATTCAAATCAAACTACATTTATGCAGTTTTGCTGATAAGGTGAACACCTTTTAGCTATTTTAGTGGAGACAGATAGGCCTATATTTATTGCAGCGTAAAATTGTCTGACTCGGCGTGTCACTAACAAAGTATTTTAAAAAGGAAACGTGTAAATCTTACCGTTTTCTTCAAGTTGTAGCCTATCCTTCAAATACAGCGGTACTTTTCTTAATGTTGTAGAGATGCCTTCCCACGACATTAACACCTCCGTGCAGCTGCGGTTGTACAGTAGCCTATAGATATTATCATTCTGGATAATGGACTGTTCAACCACCGAATCCAGCAGTGTCTGATATAATATCGAAGTAAGTGCGCATCATTGATCATTGTTCTCACTAAAAAATATTTTCTCATAACATGAGATCTGCAGTTTAGTTTAAAGGTGAATTATTGTGCACCTATAGCACTCCTCGCTGTCAATAAAAGAGGAAAAGTGATCAAGCGCATCCACTACAAATGTGTCTTAATTCATAAAATTTTGGTTTAACTTCTGCGTAAAGGACTTTATGTAATTTCAGTCCTTATATCCATTAATGAGAGTGGAATATTTAATGTAAATGTGTATATCGACATGAAAACAGAGCTTAAAATCGTTGTTTTTACTTCATTTATTTTCTCACTCCAGGAAAATGAGTTTGTACGCTTGGGTCAGAGTTTGCGTGCATGTGCGCACATTTTCTAGTTTGTTTTTAAGTGGCATACACCTCTTTCAGGGCTGGCTTTGTGCTTTCTTTATACATTTTTTGTCTATTATGTTTTGCTCGCATATCTCCAACAATGACTTTGTTTTGAGCAAGGTTCTGCTGTCAGGGGAGTCAAAAGATAATTACGTCATCATTGCCAATCAACATAAGAAATGGAAAATAAGGGACAGTTGTGATTCTTTATCTTATTCTTTAAGAAAATAAGGGACAGAATAAGGGATGTTCCAGATATTTGTATTGCACCATAATGTAGGCCCAAGTCTACCTGCAGTTAAAAAGTTCTCCGAAATAATCACAATTGTTCTGCTTAACCTATTTATGTACAATTATTCTAAAAATAATTTGAAATGTCATTTATTTACTCATGGCTTGAGTAAATTGTACCATTATAGAGTTGTGACTTCACACCACAGATAGCAAGCAGACGTTGAGTCAACGTCGATTTTAGGTTGTATAAAAAATAAAGGCACCAAAAAATAACTACTTTTAAAATTAGTCAGGTTACATGGGGTTTGGGGGGCCTGTCCTCGACCTGGGACGTTTATTGCTTTGAAACCAGCCACCCCATCCACAAACAAATACAACACCAATGACCCCCAGCGTTCACGCGTAAGAAATGCAACATATCAGTTTTTGATTGGTTGAACTACGTTAAACTGTGTTCAACCGAGCAATCCGATTGGTTGATTTGAGGACGATGGACCTGAAGGATCATTACCAAGACATCTTTTTTTGCGTAAGTACACAGTATTTTTGGATGAAGCTACATGTTCTGCATGGAAAGGAGCTAAAATTAATTTATATAATCGCTATATTTACTTTTACTTTTTTAAGGTGTTGACGATTATTGGAGAATTTACAACATGGAAGGTAAGCAAAATAATTCTGCATTTTCTTAACATTAAAAACATTTCTTACTTTGTTTTTGGGATTTGTTTTTTCCACTTAATTTAACACTTTAGAAAGTTAATAAAATAGGAAGGTGCAGTTTAGGTGCAGTCAGCGATATCTTTATCATATTTATATATTTGCAAAAGATTTTAAATAATTTCGGTTTGTGTTTGTTTTAATAGCAAGGCACTTAAACATGGAGTAATCCAAAAAGTCCCCACCTCACCTCACCTCACTAATTTTCAAAGCCTGACTACGGCCATGACTATAACATCTTATTTCTGCTTGAACACAGTTCAGTATATTCACGTAGTTGTCAAAAATAATGTACTGTGAATGGATGTTTGCTGAAAAGCGTGTTTTATGGAAGTTTGTGAGGATCAGTGGTGTTAATGTACACGGGCATCAGACACTCCACACACAGACATGATCGCTTGTTCTGAAAGAGGAACTGTTCACTGACGACGTGGAGCCGCCTTCAGAATGTTTTCATTTTTCATTTGCATTTTGGTGTGTTTAATGATTCTGAATGGATCTGGGCTGCGTTTCCCAAAAACATTGTAAGCCTAAGTTGACCGTAGCTCCATTGGTTTCAGTGGGTCTACGGTGTACTTAAGCCTACGATGCTTTTGGGAAACGCAGCCATGTTTCGTAGTTTATGTGCAGTCATTTGGCGTCTCCCTGTGGTCTTGTTTGGTATGACAGGTTGACTTCTTATTTGTTAACGTTACTGTATAATTTAAAAAGGATTGTTAATTTGTAAATACACTCTGTAGTGACATTTTTGCAAAGTATGTTTCAAAAACCCCCACTAGATTAAAATCTATCTTTAATTTACTATGTTAAATAATAATAACATTAACATAATAACAAATTGCAAAGTAATAACACTAGAATTACAACTTTTTGTGAATAAAAAAGGTTGGGGGGGCTTTGCAGTATTGATTCGGAGAGGAGGGTGGCCTTGGCGTAAAGAAGATTTAGTACTACTGATTTAGAATATGGAGTGATATTGTAGCAAATATTCTTTGTCATCCTGGTGGTGTTTTGGTCGGCTTATTCAATTTTTTTTTCTTTTTCAGCAAGGAAGTTCGAGTTTGTCAGTAAAGAGGAGCTTTTAAGCCTTGGAGGAGATCAGGACTGCTGTTACTGCAGAACATCTGTTACAGCATCCACTGATCATATATCCAAACGGCATCTAACATTTGCCACTCACTTTACAGATGGTGACACAAGTAAGTAATTGTTAAAAATGTTGAATTTTTGTTAATAATCTGCAATGTAATGTTTAGTAAAATCACTAATATATTTTGTAATATGTGTAATATCCAAGATCCATTACTTGTCATGTTAATTCCATAATTGCTCTTTGTAGGCAAGTTCTCAATACCATGTTACTGTCCTGCTCGACAAAGTGGTAGAAGGAGCCACTGGCATTGTTCAAAGTGCAAGAAAGTAATTCAAAGGTCTTTTGATTTCAAATGCCACTTAAAAAAACATGGTATGTGTTTTGTCAATTTTGACATTTGTACTCTTGTTTTTTAATTATTTAATTTTGTAATGATACATTTAGTTTGCTTGTCTTTGTGGTGTGCCAACAACAGGTCTGATGTTCCCTGAAAAAGCCTCAAGTCAGCACATAATACCTGACCATCCTACACAGTAAATGAAATAAACTGGAAAATGTCATAATGTGATGTTTCATATTATTTCTTAGATGACAGAAAACCCTGCCTGGACACCATCCATGTTGACCCTGTTCAGAAAGAGAACCTGTTCTGCAAGAAATGTGGGATTCATTTCACCAGCACATCCAACTAGCAAAGACATGAAAGACAGCAGCATGGCAGACAGGAACCAATGATATGCATTGATTCTGTGAATGGAATATACGTGACAACAAAAGAATCTCATGGGATGAGACTACCAATACATGTGCAAAAGTCTTCTGTTTTAAAAATGTTTGCTTGTGAAGTGCAGGCATGCACAGACTTCATGAGCTTTGCTGCAAACAGTGGAAACCCTGGGAAAGAATGTTTTCACTTAGAAAGGACCAGGACACCAACATCATACAGTCCTCCATCAGCACTACGCAATGAGTCCCTGCAGGAGATGCAAGAAAAAGGACTTTGTTCAAAATTGAGACTTGGAGAGTGCACTGCAGTAAACCAGCAGGCTTACTCTGAGGATATAGACTGTGTCTTTCCTATTTTTTGGGGTGAGCACAGCCCTTCTGAGCGATATATATACTTTTCTGTGTATACAGGCCAAAAGGACAATCGGTGTAAGTTTGGAAGAACAGTCTGCACATTTGATAGTAAGACTGGTAAGTGGCACTGCCAGTGCAGATGTACTAAAAATCGGATCAGTTGTGTCCATAGATACTTATCCATGTGGTGGCTTTTTCAAGAGCATCCCAAGCTGTTACAAAATGCAGTGGACACCTCAAATGAGGATATTGAAGATGTTGAGGAGATGATCAGTGCTGCTGATGACGTCCACCAACATTCGTACGCAACAGAGATTTTTCCAGCCAGATGACGGAAGAGTATGTGCACCAACAGACACAAACATATCACTGGCAGCTGCAGGAAAGTTACGGTAAATCTTGAGGGGTTAAAGAAAATCAGGAGGAAACCAAGACATGCAGAAGAACCCAAAGAAATGGACCAATTCTCATGTCCACACCCTGAGACAAGGACATCAGACCCTCACTGTATGACAGATTTCACCAAAAAAACCAAAAGCGTCCTGAAGAGAGACGGCGTAGTCTGAAACTGATTCCAGATCTGGCTTGTCTGATTAATTCTTCAGCAGCAGAACAAATAAACAGAGAGCGTTCCTCAAGTCGGTACTCACTGTGTCAAATGAAGGACCTCCACTACATGTTCTCACTACGTCTGTTTTTTCACCCGCACAATGAAAGACTGAATAGCTCCTTCATGAAGGAAATGGAAAAACAGAGTACAGCAGAGGATTAGATGGCAAACTGATATGTGGCCAAACAGGTAAGAACGTGAAGATTAAAAATTACACTGTAACATGAAATTTATTAAAAAGTTTGCCACTTTATTTATTAATGTTATGTTACTATTTCTCAATTAATTACAGGAACACACACAAGAAAAACTGACAACAGGCAACAGCAGTCCAGAAGTCCTCAGGCTCCAGTAAAGGGGGACAGTGCTACCGTGGGGGGCAATGTTTCCAGTTAATGAGAAAAATAAGGTAACAAGTGTGCTGGTTTGCACCACTGACACATGTCAGTAGTAATAATATTGACTATTAATAGGAATATAAAATCATTAACACATCTTCTGTATCATTAGGACAAAATCAGACAGCTGTATGCTGTTGAGAAGAGAGAGCATGAGCATGTCATTGCTAAAATATCTGGTTACGCCTCGTCGGAACTACGTGATCTGAAAAGTCTGTGCCCACCCGATCTCTTGAAAGACACCAGTAGCCAACTGATGCCATGGCTATATGACAATGTAAGTACCAATTATGGTTACCTTATGATTTTAATATTTAATAATGATTAAATTGACTTGATTACTCAACTGTCACATACAGATAACTGTCACCTTATATAAGATCTACAAGTAGATATGGAAATACAGAATATATTTGATTACTCTTTCTCACTATGCATCTTCATATTTTGCTTTAAAGACAGTAAATTGTCGGATTGCACAAATTGCCTCAGAAAACCAGAATGTAAGTAACTGCTTCAGAATCTTTACTTTTTTCACTCGTTTGAATCATTTTTATATACATGCAAACGAGCATTATGAGCAGATGAAAGAAGTGCAATTTACATGTCATTTTGTTCTATCCTCAGGTTGCAGCCTTGACAACTGACACATTTATCTTGTGGTACAGGGACTGGCTGGCTTCAAGAAATATTTCTGATTCGCATCTGAAAATTCTTGAGGTACTGTTCAATTTCTCAAATAAAACGCATTAAAGCAATCCTGCCCCTACAGCCTATGAATGTCACAAATGCCTCATGAACATGTGCATGTGTTTCCCATTTCTTTCATTTCAGAATGATGCACAGAAAACACTTCTACCAAGAACTGTAGGCACGGATAGGACCCCAGAAACAGGATGCCACTTCATTCTTTGGGCTAGTACAACTCTAGCAATGTTCATTACATGAGGAACAAAATGAGATTATACAGTATATAGATGTGATTTGTCTACAATGTTATTATAGACAAGCCAAAAAAGTACAAACAAATGTATTTGTGACTGCTTTAAAATGGCTCTTTATTGAATTTCTTCATCAGGTTTTTGACAAGACCAAAAAACAAATCAGGATTTATGACAACACAGGACGTCCCATGAACATTTCACCCTCAGATATGGACATTCTCTGAAGTAATACATTTTAATGACATATTTGATGTTTTACACAGTTATTTTAAAAACATTTCATGACTTGGGTACAGTCTGCTTTAAGTCCATTTCTTTCTTCCAGAGATGCCTTTAGAAATGTAGACTCTCTGGATGGGTGGACTGTGTGCAGAACACAGCAATGGCGGAGAAATGATGGAAACAACTGCTGTGTTTTTGTTTGCACAGTGAGTGGATAGAGTTTTATGAGTTTATGTTTGCAACTTTGTATATACATTAATATTTATGTAATGCATGCTATGGGAAAGTAAACAAATACTGTTTAAAAAAGATTACAGCAAATTCTTCAAATTCCCTTTACATTTTCGTAGATGGCAGAGATGGAAGCAGAAGGTCTCACAATGTCTCCCGAGTTGCTTCACACTGACCAGCTGATTCATCTTCGACTTTACCGTGCCTCCTGTTTGGTTGAAAATCTACAAACGGAGGTAAAGCAGACAGTTAAGCTTTAATGGTAGCTTTCCCTCTAACACCGATGTATGTAATATACAATAAACATGATATTTAATATTTTGCTTAAGAGTAAACACTGCTTTGCTCATCTTCTGTTCTTAGGACGTTCAGCCAAAGATTACAATGTGTAAAGCTGAAAACAGATGTATGGCCCAGGACCTTGGTGTTTGCATATTTCAAGAAATGCGGATAAAGTAAGTGACCATACTGCATTTTAACATGTTATACTGTATTTATTGAGCAGCTATATATAATTATATTTTATTTCTTCTGCAGAACCGTGCATCCAGATGTCATTGCTGGCATCGATCCAGCAATGGTCACAGAGGACATGCCATTCGACTGTGGATGTGACATTGATCAGTCATATCCTTATGATAAGTATGTACTTTACATTTGCAAACAAACTTCAATTACTACATTACAAATACATTCAATGTTTGTATAACCCTCCAATTTCTTTTTACAGAGCACTATCAGTACTGAAGCAGGGATTGGTGGTGGACACTGTAATGACAGACCAGGACATTATGGTAAACAAGACGAATATCTAATCTCACCAATAACTGAATAAATGTGACTTCCCTTTTGTAAAGTGCTCATTTGCATATGCAGTGTCTCGTTGACAATTACAAGCATATCTGTCAGAATTTTCTGGAAGTTTATCATTTGGAGAATATCCCTATTTTACACTTGCTTCAAACAAATACTGTGGTTTTGTTTAAAAGAACCATTATTTGCACATCGTAGGAACGACACAATGGCTTGACAAGCCATTGAAGTGGCAAAATAAGATCAAACAGGATGCTTTTGCATAAGCATCCAACATTTTGTCCTAAGCTGAAGATGAGACTTAATGAAAAGATTTCTTTTTTTGATGAACAACAGGTAAAATAATGCTTGTGTGTGTGTGTGTGTGAAAAAATTCAAACTAGTAATTGCAACTATTGCTAAAAAATGGCAAATAATTTGGAAACAAGCTAACTTCAGATATAACTAATATAATAACGCTAAATGTAATGCGTTTTGCCAACAGACAGCGGGGATCATTGACAGATTTAAGTAACACATCCTACGTTCTGGAAGTTCTAACTCCTGAGGTAATTATTCATTTAAAAAGTTTGAATGCATTGGTAAATCATATATAAGACAATTTAATTAAATGCATTGTAAACAGTTTTCTTCTCTTTCTGCTCTTGGTCATTCAAAGGTATCCCTCTTCATCCTAAAAAAGACGGAGGGCTTCCATAGATTCAAGGCAGAAATGGCTTTGCAAACAAAGGGACATTTAGAGTAAATGTGTTAAAGTGGCTTTTTTTAAGTGACATTTTTCTTGATTTTAATGTTCCGTTTAGTCATGTTCATTCTATGTATTTTATAAGCCTAAACATACTTCTAATCTTTCTCTTTTACAGAGTATCCTCAGATTCTGATCCAAAGTGGTTTTGATGGCAACACTGTTGTATGCCTCTGTCATATGACATTATATCGCTGACTTTCTTCTCCGTGTGCCCTTACCTGTTATCTTTATCGTGTTTGTTGTATGGTTAAGTCTAAAAAATAAACAAATAAAAAGGTATTTTTTAATATATGCTGCCTTTTTGAGTTTTCTTCAGTCAAAATGTGTAGCCTGTATTTTAAAACTCCTTACATACCTTCCAAATCCTATTTTTGCCAGTGTTGTAGAATGTGTCTGAGCTCTGCATGCATACATACAAGTAAATAAAGCTGTTGTTTCAGTGTTGCTGAATGACAAACATTGAAACAAAATGTTTTTGTATAAAGACTGTATAATCCTATTATAATAACCTAATAAACTTACTCACCAGAATACTAGTTACAAAGGTCCTTGAACAATATTTAACAACTACAAAAAGAGTTTGTGGAACATTAAGTGAACTCACCTTGGCTGTAGCATGCTCTGTGACAGCTGTGCCTAGATCTGACTGGTGAACTGTCATCTGGGGCAGGCAGAGTTGCATTTTGTTTCCTTACGCGCTTCAATCAGAGCAGGCGGGACGCTTAGGTGCCACGAGACGTGCGCTCCATTATGGATTTAAAGGAATAAAATATAAGGCACAGTGACATAAAGGTAAATACACGTACAACTGAAGTGTCTGTTTGCTCCTGTGCACCAATCAGAGTGTAAACAGTCAGAAATCTGCCGTAAGTATTTTTGTGCCTGCCACAGTTTAGTCGCGCCTGCCTCAACATCTCTGTTTACACTGCGATTGATGCATATCAGTGTAGTTCCTACAGCGGCAGGCGCACACAGCGGTGGCCGGTCCGGTGGCAGCTGCCCCTGCCACGCAAAGATTTTACTCCCTCTCCAGTTTTGAACATAGTTCATGACCAAACTTAAATGTTTATAATTCATGAATGAAAACATCTTGTAACATGATATTGATGTACCATTTTCATGGTAATGCAATGTTTGCTTTTAAAATGGCTTTCAAAGGATGAATTTTGAGATTTAACGTTTTCGATTGATATATAACTTCTGATGATTTCTAAAGTGTGATGGAGAAAAAGGCAACGAAGAAAACTTTTTGTGACAAAGGTCAGAACTCCTGATATGATGTAGATTTTTGAGGTGCACTCTTGTCATAAATTAATCTATTACTTTTCCTACATAATTTTGAACAAAAACATTGGTAAAATATCTATTTAGGAGTCTTAGACCTTTCCAACGATATATAGTTTGTCATGATTAGATTAGGATTTAATTGTAATATAGTGAAGTAAACTTAGGCGTCCCACAGAGGGGACGGGTGACAGTTAAAGGGTTAAATACATATTCTTTCTCTTTTCTACATTTCACCTGTGCTCTAGCTTGGTTCCTTGTGATAAAACTGGCATTGTATACTGAATATTGTTGGCTCTGAGACAAATTGCTTGTTATATTTCTAGATTCTTCCGTGCTTGATGGCCTTCTGCATCCCAGAGTCTGAGCAAACCTCTCCAAGACACACTGAACCATATGGCTAGCAAGTTAACCCCAAACATACTAATGATCAAAATTCAGATTTTTAAAAATGTTTTTGAAAATTAGTCTTTTATGTTTACCAATTTCTGAAAAAATCAGATAAAAAAAGTAAAAACAGTAATATTGTGAAATAATATTAAAATTTAAAATAGCAGTTTTCTGTTAAACTGTAATGTATTTCTGTGATGCACAGCTGTATTTTCAGCATCATTCCTCCAGTCTTCAGTGTCACATGATCTTCAGAAATCAGTATAATATGCTGATCTGCTGCTCGAGAAACATTTCCGATTATTATCAATGTTGAAAACAGTTGTGCTGCACAATAAATAAATATATATATAGAGAGAGAGAGAGAGAATTCTTTGATTAATAGAAATTTCTTATTTATTTGCAACAGAAGACTTTACACTCACTTTTGATTAATTTAATGCAGGGCTGTCCAAACTCGGTCCTGGAGGGCCGGTGTCTTGAAGAGTTTAGCTCCAACCCTAATCAAACACACCTGCAGCAGCTAATCAAGCTCTCACTAGGCATACTAGAAACCTAAAGGCAGGTGTGTTGAGGCAAGCTGGAGCTAAACTCTGCAGGACACCGGCCCTCCAGGACCCAGTTTGGGCACCACTGATTTAATGCATCGTTGCTGAATAAAAATATGAATTTCTGGTTACACTGTATTTCGAGAGTCCACTTTAGACATTCTACTAACTATAAGTAACTTTGCAACTACATGTCAACTAACTCTCAGAGTAGACTGTTAGGGTAGGTTTAGGGTTAGTAGAATAAGTTGACAAAGAAAGTGTTAGAAGATATTAAGCAGACAGTCTACTAATACTCTACTAACTGCTAGTTGACAAGTAGTTACAAAGTTACTTACTGTTAATAGAATGTCTGAAGTGGACTATCGAAATAAAGTGTTACCAAATTTCTTTTTAAAAATTTAGTGTACACTACCATTCAGAGGTTTGGGGTCTATTCATGAGTTTCAGTCACGTGACTTTTTTGTTGTGGCCGCCATCTTTAGGATCTTGCGTAGCCTCTTCTTAGTGATCAGAAACCAAAATAACACTTAAACAACAACGGATTAGAAACAACTTTAGGATTAGATCCTTATTTACTGTCAAGTGAACTGCTGACTCCACTAAAGTCTAGTGAAAACTTACCAATTTGACGACGTTTGCTGGCTATTTACCTCTACCTCATACACACTCCCTCTCCGTACACTCGGGCCAGTTTCAGTTAAATCTTCACTTTTTACCCCGATTCATCTGCAGCAGCCGGCCTGGATGCCTGTGTACTCACTTTCAGATTCTGGGCCGAATCAACCGGACCAGATGCGACGGCCGTAACTCGCCGACACTGCCGCATCCAAGCCGGACTCGGCCCAGTTTCATTTCTACTGTACTGTTCATTCATATTTCATTTCAAATTAATAACGCTACCTAGACAAAACGTTTACTTTCATTTTAATTATATAGATTATAATACATAAACAACATAGCTTAACAAATCTATAAACATCTCGTTATTATGAAAGCAATTTTAAAGTCCATTAAATAACTAGCTTGAGCAAGCTGGCATGAGGAACATTTATTTACAAAAACATGCAATTACAGCAAAAAGCAGCAGTTATACAATAAGTGTAGATACAATATTTAACACATTTTGCTAAATTACCCATGCGTTTACTTGAATGAATGAGGCGTTTATATGTACACTTGGACTGTAACATTTAATAAAGGTTAAAACATTAAAAGTGTAAAAGGTGTTTTGAGAAGCACATTGGTAAATGGTAAAGTTTTTGAATGAAACATTTTGTACTTGGTAAAATAATGCAAATAATTATTACCCAGCTGTTACTATGAATAATTTTAAAGGTAATCAGTGAATACTGATCTTGGTTGTGTGTCATTGTGCAGCATGTCTTTCCTCATCTTAGTCCAGTGAGTATTTAGCTTGGGAGCTTTCATTTCTGCACCTGTCAAGAGCAACTCATGCACAAGTATCTATTACTAAAGGTCTATCTGAATGCACCAAACTGAATGAAAGTAAATGTATATATATTGTATTAAAGGACATGTTGTTTGAAAGACTATTTACTTATTATTATTTAATTCTAGCACATTAAGTGGCTGTGTCCAGTATGATTGAAAGTTAAAGCGTGTATCATCGTAATTACAGAGATCGTTTACCCAAACATGACAATCCTTTACTCCCTTCATGTCGTCTACACGTGACAAACCTGTGGGTTTCGATTACCAGCTTTCTTCAAAGTATCTTCTTTTGAGTTCTGCAGAAAAACTAAAGTCAGGGGTTTGAAAAACAAATGAGGGGGATTGATGTAATAATGTGAATGATGACAGAATTCTGGGTTAACTGTACTTATAAGTAGATGAGTAGAAACACTTTTCACTAGTTATCACTGTGCAGAAAAATAACAGTAATAAATAACAAAAATAAAATGCTTTACAAATACACATCCATAGCTTCCTGTTGGTCAGTTTGTCTCCTCAGTTAAGATTCCCCCAATTATTGCAGAAAACATTATTACATAGTATAATCATGGTCAGTGCAGATGTACTTGAACTGACTTTCTCATGGACTCTAACTGCTCCGTGCTCGTCCAGTCAGAGAAGTATAATAAAGATGATGTGCTGTCTGACTCCAAGCACTGCTCGCTGTTCACAGCTGTCTGAGGAGGTCCTCTGCAATGACACTTCTCTTAGTCACTACAAAACATTAAAGACATTTGTGGCACATTTAAGAGAAATATTCAGGTATTCCTGTACGTCTCTACATGCTAAGTGAAGCAGCAACTCAGGGCTCTACGCTTATTTTTCTTTTTAGGAGTGCTTGTGCTCCTAACTTAAACATTTAGGAGCACAAAAATTTGATAAAAAATAGCCTTCCCATTACGAGGTGATATTTGACTCAAAGTGATAAGCACTGCTTGCTGTTCACAGCTGTCTGAGGAGGTCCTCTGCGATGACACTTCTCTTAGTCACTACAAAACATTAAAGACATTTGTGGCACATTTAAGAGAAATATTCAGGTATTCCTGTACGTCTCTACATGCTAAGTGAAGCAGCAACTCAGGGCTCTACGCTTATTTTTCTTTTTAGGAGTGCTTGTGCTCCTAACTTAAACATTTAGGAGCACAAAAATTTGATAAAAAATAGCCTTCCCATTACGAGGTGATATTTGACTCAAAGTGATTTACAGTAGAATTTTGTTTTTACCTTTGTAATGGCATTTTTCTATCTTTATTAAAAGTATGTCATCTTTTATGTCAAATTATTTTATAAGCTTTTAAAAAATTCTAGATAAAACCATAGAATAAGAAGAATAAGTTACTAATCAAATGAAATCAGTATTAAAATTAATTTGTAGAGGTAGCACAGAAGAACACAAAAGTGGCTTGTAGGTGTATCTTCAGACATTTAATGAGGCTCAGAGGTGGCATGAGTGCAATTAAATTCATATATTCATGTTTATTAATGAATTTAATGATTAAAAGATTAATGTTTTAAAAAATGTTGAATATAGAAATATTAAATGATTTAAATAACTGAAAAGATACTTTAAAAATGAAACTAAATCCGCCAGCAGGTGGTGACAAGTCACTGATTTTATCACTGAATCATTCATTCATTTGATTCGTTCGAACGGCAGATTCATTCAGGAATGAATCAAGTGACTGTCTTTATGAATGGCTAATCATGAATCACTGACTCACTAGATTAGTTTAAAAACCCCGTTCATTCATAAACGAGACACCGCTGTGTTTGAATGGAGATGCGCTGTGGCTGAGCTGTGTCTTTGTTTTAAACTATTTTCAACACGAAACAGAGCAAAATCAGACAATAGTGTTATAGTCAGACAATGTAAGGCACTTAATATTAACTTCTTGTCTGTTTAACTGTTGTATTAAATCAGTATCACGTTTACAAACTCCCTTAAAAATCATTAAAAGCTGTCACTCATCTTAGCTCATCTCGATCTCACATTTATAATCAGCGCAGCTCTGTACACTGTGTGATGAATCTCTTATTTGCACCCTGTCTACACTTTGCTTATGAAAGGATTCGTGACATACAGTATGTCTGTGATACATTACTCAACGCTGCAAACACACGTAGAAACCTTTGAAGCTCTCCTCAGCGATCACAAGTATGATGATGATCGGGTCAGTCGCACTGGTGCTCCTAAACATGTTTTCATAGTCACACGCAGTAGTTTTCAGTCTGAAATGCAAGTGAAATGGTCGCACTGTAGAGCCCTGCAACTAAAGTAGCAACACAACCGTGACTCTGTGTTGTGTTGTAGTCAGTTACATGTGTATTGATACTGGTGAGCACCTGAACATATAAGTCTGCTTACATTTAGTAACTGTAAAAGCAGGGCACAGCTACTGCATATGATCTCAGACATATTGATGCATATACATTTGATTGCAGTACATTTTCATTGTAAAACTCACTGCAACTAACTTATATATTTAGTTAACTGAGATTATTTGAAAATAATGTTCTTCTACAGAATTATAATAGTAATAGTACAAACAGGTCCTCTTCACTCTAACATCTTTGAAGTAATTACATTCAGTTACATTCATAAAATAAGATTGTGGAAACTAAAACTACAAATCTTTCTCCTTGTGTGCGCTGGACCGTCATCCTCCTCCTCTTCTTCATCTGTGTGTTTGTGGATCATAGTGTTTGTCAAAGTTTAGTGCAGCGTAGACATTCTAGACTCACATAACTGTACTTAGATCAAAAACATCTCGGTGATTTATTAGCTTTAGGTGGAGCATAACGAAAGTTTTCTGGCAAATCAGCAGTCTCGCACGAGAATTTAACCTTTTGCAAGTTTCATTATGAACTTGCTAACTAAAATACAAAAATGTAAACACGCATCTATGCTTACGAGAAATATTTACTCAAAAGAATCCCATGCATCCACATCTCGTGGTAAATAATGCATTGTGATTGGCTGTTTCCCAGCCCAGAGCACAGCACAGCAGACTGACGGAGTTGCTATAGAGAATGAGGAGTTACGTCACGATCTTTTCACTCCGCAGTGCATTTCGGGAAGGCGCCGCCATATTAGCAGGGTACGCTATGCGTTCCCATGGTTACTTCTCATTCTCTATAAGGATAAATGCTTCTCTTTTGTTTCGCGACCTCCTTCCCTTGGTGTTTTTACACACAGAAAAGGCAGCAAATAGCGCTTATCAACAGCGCTTTCAAATATCACTAAAAAGCTGTCACTCACTTCAATTTATCTCAATCTCGCGATGTTACGTTATAATCAGTGAAGCTCTCTGAACTCAAACACTAGGCTTGTTTGAGATGCGCCTCACCTCGCCTGAAATGTAGGGAGAGCAGGGGAGGAGTTCTGACCTCTCGAAGTGAACAGATACCAACGAGATCAAAGACAGATAGTGCGTTATTCTCACTCACGGGCTGTGTTGCTTATAAACACGATATGATTTCAGTTCTGATACTTTTATATAAAAATAAATATGATGAACAAGACACTCAAAGGGCTTGCTATTTAATTCCATACGAAAGGTGTATTTATCATCCATTTTTACTTTAATACAAACATGTATTTTAGATCTTTATAGAAATATGACAACAATCACATATCTCACACTGTCATCGTGTTTGGGAACATTCATGCATAATTTAAATACATAATCATATGAAATCAGATAGAAAATAGAATATTTTAGAAGAGAACCGCAGCATCACAGGTGTCTGAACCAATGAGCATTAAGCTGTGTCTTCAGCCAGTCGTTTCCCATCATGCTTTTGGTCAGCGCAGTCGGTGGAGAGCAACTGCACAATCCGACACAGCCGCCTCGCCGTCGCGAGAGCTTTTTTGCACACGTTAGCATGACATCAGAGCAAGTCGGACACTTTTCTAACCGGCATGCATCTCGCGGTGATCACCGGGGATCGGTTCTGCGCAGAATTTGCTCATCTCAAACAAGCACAATATCTTATTTACATCGTGTCTATGTGTGGCGTTCAGCATTCAGTGAATTCTGACCGTGTCACTTTGTATCTATTTACATATTTCTTTATTAATATCTTATTATATCTTATATTAACCATTAGCACACACGTGCATTATCACACGAGCTCGGCTCCTCCCGACCGCAGACGCAGGTTTTTCAATCAATTTCTTGACTTTTCCCCCCTTATGAGCAACACATTTTCGTACATGATAAAAGCTGCTTGTGGTTTCTCGGTTTGGCCAATTTGAGCATCCATAAACAACGCAAAACACAGGCATTTGTAGTCTCTGCCAGTGATTCGTACGGAGAGAAATCACTTCCTGCCCTCCAGCTGCATTTCTCACGTCATCAGTGGCGTCAAGTGCTAACAACCTATTCGGTCCTACAAATGGCGCACCACTGTGTGACGTCACACGAAACCCATGAATATAACAATAAAGCATTAAATATAAATAAACTCTACACTGTTAAAACAGTTTACACAAAAATATAAAACAGTAGAGCTGTTTTTTTTAACATTCATATTGATCAAAAGTGATTCTTTGGCAAAAAATAGCATATTATACTGATTTCTGAAGATCATGTGACACTGAAGACTGGAGGAATGATGCTGAAAATACAGCTGCGCATCACAGAAATACATTACAGTTTAACAGATATTCACATAGAAAACATTTATTATAAATTTAAATAATATTTCTCAATATTACTATTACTGCAGCCTTAGTGTGCAGAAGATACTTGTTTCAAAAACATTAAAAACTTTGATATATATATATAAATAAATAAATTAGGGATGGGAAGATTCGCTCGGTGCATCGGCATAAAAAGTTAACGATGCATCGGTTTAAAAAGTGTGCATCGGCTACAAGTTGTAATTTATATCGCGATGCATCGTTTCTAACATATTTGCATCAGTAAAACCCGATTCATTTATATATAATTACTAGTGGATGCACTATACTTTTATTATTTAGAAAGTGACCAATAATCTGTCACCAATATTGTATATGTAGATTGATTTCTCCTCTCTAAACTGTTTCTCAAGCGCGTTCTCATCACCGCTGCGCGTGAATATGACGCATCGCAACACCACAGAGTCCCGAGGAAAACCTGGGATTAAAGTCCAAAACCTGGCCTGAAATAACAAATCAATCTGGGCTAAAGCGGTTCCATTAACGACTAATTAAATTCACACAATCTCACTAATTGTGCATATTTATTCTTAAGCAGCGCTTAATGTCGATCATGGATCAAATCGATCCACCTTGACAAGCAGCGAATATATCTGTGCTGTTTAATGCATCTGAGACGTTGTGTTTTCCTCACTGCATAACTGACATGCCACAGGTATATTCTTCATCTGTAAATGCCAGAAAGTCATGCAAACATATCCGTTTCGCTGTCAGGAGTGGGCGAGGCATGTGAGAGCAACGAGTGCATCTGCGCGCATGCGCACTAAACAGACAGATTGCAATCGAATAGGAGCACAATAATTCTGAGTAAAATCATTTTGCTAAAAAAAATTGTTTTTGGACATTAAATGTGTCTCTTGTAGAATTTTTAACCTACATCAGGGTTTCCGCGGGTCTTAAAAAAGTCTTGAATTTAGTTGTATCAAATTTAAGGCCTTAAAAAGTCTTAAATTGTACAAGCCTTAATTATGATTTCAAGAGGTCTTAAATTTGGGGACGGAAAGACCAGAATTGTGATATGGCTGAATGTGACGATTAAACTTCAAAAGGCTAACGTTATGATTTCATGAATTAAACAGGAGCGCTGCAGGTTCAGAGTCCGGTGCTGCGCTGCTTTCTGTACAGCAGTTACCGGGAAACAGTGATATTTCTACCAAACGCTCCACCTGCTGGCAGAGAATGAAGGAGCATTTTCAGTAAACTGTTGTTTTGTTCAGAGTTCAGACCAATGTGAAAATCGACCCATGTTTTTACCCTGCAGACACGCAGAGCTTTAAATGTGAACTGGTGGATCGATAAGAAGGCAATGCAATATAAAAACAAAGATATGCATGGTCTGCGATAATATCGTAATTGTTGTTTTAACGATGTGCGATTTGATATCTAGTATATCACGAAAAGCAAACAAAACACCTAACATTAGTAGGTTAGACTAGTACGCGTGCACATTTATAATGCGTTTTAGTAGCATCGGCGATTTAACAGACTTTAATTGCAGTGCAATTAACGTTGCGGCACCATTTTGGAAATTTTAACAAATTTGTGGCACCCTACAAAATTTATTTAGTCACAATATTTGAATTTCTAACTTCGATATGATAATTTGAAAAGTATAGATATTTGGTACAGCAGGGAAGAACTGCAGAATATAATGTCATACAGATATTTTTTATATTATAGAATAAATCAGTAGGCTAATTTCTAATGAAGAGACCAATTAATTTATATGACAGATTTTAATGTAGGCTTTTATACATATGTAAACATTATACAAACCATTATAACTAGCTATCTCACAAATGTTTGCTCACTCAGTGTTTTTTTATTTTACAGCTGGGTAATTGTGGTGCAGTAGCACGAGATAGCTTGATTTCAAACTTTGAATTGAATAAAAAATGACAAGCAAGCAGTCAGTAATAAAATAAGAACTAATAAAGAAATGAATAATGATAGCACAAATAAAAAATAACGACAGGCCTTCAAAATAAATAAATTGCTGTTTAGTTTTTCAGGTAGGTCTAACAGTAGGACTATTAAGAGATTTTGTGTTTTTTTTTACCATTTATCCAAATAATGTTTAGTCCTAGAAAGCTATTATTATCAGAACAAACCATTTAGTTTTACGTAGATATTGGAACGCCAGTGAAGTAAGCTACATAATAAACAATATTTTGGCATTCAAATACAATCACGAATACGGAAACATTTGATATTGTGTCGAATGAGAGACCCAACGTTGGTTTCAGTGTCGTTTTAGCCTAAATTAATTTGTTTTGGCTTGTCGTTTAGCTATAGCTTCTTATATTTTTAATTCTTGTTCTTTTCTAAATACTGTTAATTGAAAGGATTTGTTGTGGAGTGAGGGGAACTAGAATAGCCTAGCTATGTTTACAGAGTTTATTATCATGTTTGTAAACATTTTGTGTCGACATTAGGCCTATTTCTGAATGAAATAATATGCGACTTAGATGTGACTTATGTTTTTCTTTCCTCTAAAAAAAACAAATACGCGTAGCGTATTTCAACCATGCAGCAAACCTTTTTAAATATTTTGATAAATTACTTAAAAATAAATAAATAACTTTCTAAACCGTTTGACTGATTGTATTAATCGGTAAAGATTCTTCACGGTCGGTTAACGGTTAAGCGGTTAAATTGAACATCCCTATACTGTAGACATTGCCCTAGCCCGCTCATATGGCATTCATTTTATTTGTGCAGGTCTTAAAAAGGTCTTACATTTGAGCTTAAACATCCTGCAGAAACCCTGTAAAATATAGATTAATTAATGAAAAGTTATTAAAGATATTTGGTCAAGATCAGTGAAGGATTGTTTGTTTGCTTAACATTAATGACAGGCAGTGCGTTTATTAGGCTACTGTCTCTTTAACCCCTTTAACTCTAACCCCCATTGTTTAAAATAGGCACGCAGGTGCACTATCCAAACTTAAATTGTTGTAATTTATGAACACTTTGGAATACAGACATAAGGTTGGTCTCTTTTTAAACATCAAATTATCGCAAAAGTGGAATAAAAAAAAAAATGTAAGTATCAAAAAGTTATAGTAGTTTAAATTTAAAGAAAATGCACTATATTAATTTTATTTTATATATAATAAATATTTTACATAGCAGGTTTTACTCTAAAATTGGTATAAAATTATAGCCTTATGTCTAAATAAGTTATGTTTCAAATTTGAAGTTGATATGAAAAAAATGGAGGTTCCTGTGAGATTTTATTTAGGGTGTTATACCACAAACAGCCACCGAGCAACACCCAAACTCCATTGAATTTTTTTAATGCATTTTTCTGTCACAAATGTCTAGATTTATCTGTCAATATTACTTCTGTCTCAAAATATCCACCAAATATGGAATCCTGAGACTCAGACCTTTCCAATTATATGTTTTTTGTCAAGATTATAAAAAGTTTTGATTTTAAAAGACCGTAATGCGTTTTGTAATATGACACTTGACACCGCCCACTAAGGGGGAGGAGACCACCAAAAGATTTTAAAGTACCATTTCCATAGTAACGCAACGTCTGATTTCGAAATGGTTTTCACAGATGAATCTTGGGCTTCTAAGCTTTCAAATGATATATGATTTATGATGATTACTAAAAGATTTGATAGAGAAAAAAGACAACTAAAAAAAGAGCGCCAAACGTCCCACAGGTGGGACGGTGACAGTTAAGGGGTTAACACAGAAAGCACGCAGATCTAAAAATACTAACTATAGACACATGCGTTTTCTTTGTTTACGTTCACTTAAGACAAAAAAGGCTGTGTTTATGATGATATCAGGACATGGTTTCTGCATACTGGTCGGTACGTATGAAAGAATCGGTTCCGGCCCAGAACAATCTTTTCTGCAGTGGAAATGCTCCGGGATACCGCACCAAGCCCTCTGTTCTCTGTGCTCACATCTGTGCTTCGTGTGCGCTGCACGCAAACGGGGCGCAAGTTCTTTCCGTTCCTGCACTTAAATCGTTTTAAATCACATTAGAATGCGAACGCAGGAATCGTTAAGCAGAACTGAAATGCACGCGTCTTATTGAATACCCGGTTCTTGTAAATTTGGAACCGGTTCTAAAATGGAACTTGTTTTCGATACCCAACTTTTAAATATAACTAAATATAACTAGTACCCCTTTGACTTGAAGATTTAGACGGAGGGTTTAGCTGTGTTCTGTCCCTCTCTATTCTATTTGTTTACACTCAAACAGCTCATGATGGCATTTTTGTCATTTTGATATTCTACTACCATTAAAATATGAATCAGGTTGGACGTCTTTTTACCACGTTTACTGAAGAGCACTTTTGGGACTCAGTTTGTATTTATGATACAAATGTAAATGAACCTAAAAAGCTGTTGCATGCCTTTCTCATAAGCACTCGGCTGTCAGCAATGCTAATATTATTTAACAAATTTATTAATGAGATCATTTAAAAAGTAATATAGTGATTTTATTAAATGATCCTCTACGAAAATACAGTTTTATTGTGTTATCGATGTACTTTCAGTGAGGAACTTGTGAACAAATCTACTTCACAGCACATCAGTGAAAGCAGACGACAATTACAGACGGGTGTGTTGGATCAGGGTCAGGACTGAACTCTGCAGGTGGTAGATCTGCAGGAACAGGATTGGGCAGCCCTGTTATATTGGTAATGTATGATGGATTTTGAACTGTACTGTTTTTATTGCAGGTTTTCTGGGTTGACAGTTGAGGACATCAGCACATCAGATGTTGGTCTGGACAGCTGTACCTACAGTACACCACACTGGCCTCTGCTTCTGCACGGATGGCTGACTGCTACCATGTTCTGTGAAGGTATCATCAGAGCATACCTGAGCACCTGTGACAGTGGAATCTGTAGTTGTAATGAATAGTCACACATGCATATTGGTACATTTGAAGTCACAGAGAAAATGTTTTTTTTACTCATTCTCTCTAACAAACACAACACAACGGTTACACCTTTTCAAATTCTGAGGTGCACAAATCCTATTCTACAGATCACAAATTAAGAAACTCGTGTGCTCACAGTTAGGCTAGAGTTACCTTTTTCAAACCTGACCTGATTAGTTCACATCCCTGATATTACAAAAGAACTCAAGTTTTAATTGCAAATGAAAACCGATTGATCTGCTATGTACTGGTCTTCTTTATAAATCATCTTCTCACCCATATGTCTTTATTTTTCTTTAGTGAATATAGCTTTTAATTTGTTACTTGACACTATTTATATTAGCCTATAATATACTTTATACCTCTTTGTGTGTATTTGAGTGTAAATGCATTTTCTTTGCTACTTATATAGAAGGTTTGTGCTCTAAACATGCATTTTTTAAGTGTGTATAAACTATTGTATAAATAATAAAGAAATTATGACTGAATGTGATGTGTGTTTAATAAATCATTACATATACAGGCTAATTTATCTAGTATTAAGTATGTGAGATTTTTAAAACAAGCAGAAAATGTTAATAGTAATGTCATTTTACCCAGCTGAAATCAACATCGTTTCAACGTTAGGTAAGTGAACTAATTAGATCGATTTTGTTGATTCTGGGTCATCTTGGGCTTCTAAGCTTTCAAATGATATATGATTTATGATGATTACTAAAAGATTTGATAGAGAAAAAAGACAACTAAAAAAAGAGCGCCAAACGTCCCACAGGTGGGACGGTGACAGTTAAGGGGTTAACACAGAAAGCACGCAGATCTAAAAATACTAACTATAGACACATGCGTTTTCTTTGTTTACGTTCACTTAAGACAAAAAAGGCTGTGTTTATGATGATATCAGGACATGGTTTCTGCATACTGGTCGGTACGTATGAAAGAATCGGTTCCGGCCCAGAACAATCTTTTCTGCAGTGGAAATGCTCCGGGATACCGCACCAAGCCCTCTGTTCTCTGTGCTCACATCTGTGCTTCGTGTGCGCTGCACGCAAACGGGGCGCAAGTTCTTTCCGTTCCTGCACTTAAATCGTTTTAAATCACATTAGAATGCGAACGCAGGAATCGTTAAGCAGAACTGAAATGCACGCGTCTTATTGAATACCCGGTTCTTGTAAATTTGGAACCGGTTCTAAAATGGAACTTGTTTTCGATACCCAACTTTTAAATATAACTAAATATAACTAGTACCCCTTTGACTTGAAGATTTAGACGGAGGGTTTAGCTGTGTTCTGTCCCTCTCTATTCTATTTGTTTACACTCAAACAGCTCATGATGGCATTTTTGTCATTTTGATATTCTACTACTATTAAAATATGAATCAGGTTGGACGTCTTTTTACCACGTTTACTGAAGAGCACTTTTGGGACTCAGTTTGTATTTATGAGACAAATGTAAATGAACCTAAAAAGCTGTTGCATGCCTGTCTCATAAGCACTCGGCTGTCAGCAATGCTAATATTATTTAACAAATTTATTAATGAGATCATTTAAAAAGTAATATAGTGATTTTATTAAATGATCCTCTACGAAAATACAGTTTTATTGTGTTATCGATGTACTTTCAGTGAGGAACTTGTGAACAAATCTACTTCACAGCACATCAGTGAAAGCAGACGACAATTACAGACGGGTGTGTTGGATCAGGGTCAGGACTGAACTCTGCAGGTGGTAGATCTGCAGGAACAGGATTGGGCAGCCCTGTTATATTGGTAATGTATGATGGATTTTGAACTGTACTGTTTTTATTGCAGGTTTTCTGGGTTGACAGTTGAGGACATCAGCACATCAGATGTTGGTCTGGACAGCTGTACCTACAGTACACCACACTGGCCTCTGCTTCTGCACGGATGGCTGACTGCTACCATGTTCTGTGAAGGTATCATCAGAGCATACCTGAGCACCTGTGACAGTGGAATCTGTAGTTGTAATGAATAGTCACACATGCATATTGGTACATTTGAAGTCACAGAGAAAATGTTTTTTTTACTCATTCTCTCTAACAAACACAACACAACGGTTACACCTTTTCAAATTCTGAGGTGCACAAATCCTATTCTACAGATCACAAATTAAGAAACTCGTGTGCTCACAGTTAGGCTAGAGTTACCTTTTTCAAACCTGACCTGATTAGTTCACATCCCTGATATTACAAAAGAACTCAAGTTTTAATTGCAAATGAAAACCGATTGATCTGCTATGTACTGGTCTTCTTTATAAATCATCTTCTCACCCATATGTCTTTATTTTTCTTTAGTGAATATAGCTTTTAATTTGTTACTTGACACTATTTATATTAGCCTATAATATACTTTATACCTCTTTGTGTGTATTTGAGTGTAAATGCATTTTCTTTGCTACTTATATAGAAGGTTTGTGCTCTAAACATGCATTTTTTAAGTGTGTATAAACTATTGTATAAATAATAAAGAAATTATGACTGAATGTGATGTGTGTTTAATAAATCATTACATATACAGGCTAATTTATCTAGTATTAAGTATGTGAGATTTTTAAAACAAGCAGAAAATGTTACTAGTAATATGAATGATTAGTTGTCTATTTTAGTTATCAATTGAGAATTTGTTACTGATATGATCTGGTGAAAATAATAATATGGGCTCAGAAAATAAATAAAAAGGGTGGTGCTGCTGTGAGTGCAGCATAGTTCAGCCCCGTGGCGTGACAACACCGGCCCTCGGGGAGTCCTCCCGCTGCTCCCGGTTAGCCGGAGTGCTGTGGATTACTGGTGGATTATTGTGATGTTTTTATCAGATGGGGGATTCTATACTTGCAGGTACATTTGGCATTTCAGAAACTGTTCACTAACAGAAATTCTTTCCAGTATCTAATTGAAAACATACTAAATTTGAATAGTTCAGTGCTTGCCAAACATAAGTTATTTCCTTTTTTTTGTACTTTTAATGAAAAACAAAAACAATGTCTTTATGGCATTGTTTGTGAACTCTGTTACGGACAAATTAGGCAATGTGTAGAAATAACTAACAGGAAGAATCCTTCTCGTTTCATTAGACAAACAGTCCTCACATGCCAACACTTGACACCGAGACAGAATTTCACCGGTGCATACCTTAAATTAAAAAATACCCATGTTTTCACAGAACCATCCACTTATATTATACATTTACATTTAGTCATTTAGCAGACGCTTGCTGTAAGCAATCAAAGTAAGAAAGCAGGCTAGCCTACGCATAATATGGAGATTTACTTGTGAATATTAAGATGCATTTCTATAGCCCTGACTGGTTTTAAAACATACTTTTGGCAGCCCTTGGAATGGGTCGTATTGGCATTACCTGATGAGCACCTGAAGACAAGTGCGCAGCAAGAGCACCTAAAAGTCGAGCGATAAAGTTTAGGCTACACTCTTGAACTTAATGCCATTGAACTGAACTTACAGATAAACTATTTGCTAAAATAACCCTAACATTAAAAGTGAGGGGTTCTGCAGAGGAGGGACCAAGTCCAATCCCAAGACCTCAAAGAGTTAAAGGTAAGGAGATAATTAAGTGACTAATTAAGTGATGTTTGTGCATTAGTGATGAACAGCTGCTGTTAACAAGCAGCATCACTGAAGAACAGAGAAACACAAGAACTACAACTGACTTCAGCTGCAGCCTTGGATGAATATAACCCTCTATATAATTAATTCTCAATAAGAGGTTCTGCAGACATCAAATAAAGTCAGTCTGGTTAGTAATGAGTGAAGCTGGTGATGCTGTTTAATCAGATCTTGAGAGATTTAATGTTTTTTTTTCAGTTGATTTTATCCAAGGCTGTGGCTGAAGTCAGATGTAGATCTTGTGAGAATCATGAAAAATTAAAATAAAATAAAAACAGTGCACATTTCGTTTATCTTTTATACCATTTATGTAGTTTTGTTCGCTTGGATGTTTCATTAATGAATCCACGTTTTTAAATGAACCGAGTGAGTCAGTGATTCAGTGAACCATTAATAAAAGCAGTCACATGTTTCGTTTGAACGAATCGATTGAATGAATGACTCGCTTATTAAGGCTTTTAGTTTTATATTTAGAGTATCATTTCTTTTTAAAAAATCATTTCATATTTCAGTATTTAATTGTATTTTTGTATGTTTTATGAGATGCTTTTTTGTAATGTCCTTTCAGTGCTTTTCTAATTAACAATAATAACTTTAAATGATCTTTAATAATAACTTTAATCAGCACATGATATGCATCTTTATTAATTAATCCCATTCATTTGAGATTAATTCGATTAATCAATCAGCACTTTATGTAATTAATTAGATTAAAAAATGAATCGCTTGACAGCCCAATTTAAAACATAAAGAATATGTAATCCGCACGCTTCCTGAAGTGCTAATGTTAACTTCCTGTCTTTGCTCCTCCTCTTCCCTTTCTGCACTCTCTGCACGGGAGAGATGGGTTTCTCTGATTAATCCAGTTTCATATTTGCTTTAAAACTCATTTTTATACTTAGATTTTTCTTTTAAATCATATTTATAGTATTATTTTCCATGTATGTTATTTGTATGCTTTGACTTTAAATAAGGTTACAATTAGTTTTCTGTGTCGTGTTAATTGCATTGCATACAAGATTTACTTTATAGGAATTTAAGAGCGAACCAGCAGTTAATGTCCGTCTGTTTATTTCTCAACAGCACAAAGCAGAAAACAACCTTAGTTAGGGCAGCTTCATATTTATTTTTGGACAAGAATGAAAACGAATCTATGACAGACAGAAATACAGTGTGTTCAATGGATTGTTTGACAACATACCAGTTGTTCCGCTGATCTTTCAGAAAAACTGTTAGTTGATGATTGAGTTTTGCGAGTTGTGAAAATGACACATGATCCAGGAGCTTGTTTTAGAGCACATGCCACTGTATATATATATATATATATATATATATTTATATACACACACATATACTGTAAATCTGTCGCTCACAGCTGTGCTTTCATCCCTGTTTCATCAGCATCTAACCTAGCACTACTTTGAGTATTTCTGCCTTCCTATGAGTGTCTCTGTCAGAGAGGGACTTTACATTTTCATTCGCCCCACCTTTCTTGCATCTCAGCACAGTGACTCCACACTTTCAGTCCTGGCGCGAATCCAGCCCTCACTGATGCAAACCTCAGAAACCCCAGCAGCACAGCATCCCTGCAAACCAATCCTGTCCACATCTCTGAGACCATCATCAGACATGATTTCATCCTGAATGAGCTCGGAGAGTGCCGCTCTGCTGCTGTGTCTCTGCTCTGTCAAACACATCGTCTCAGGAGCAGCGGTGAATATGAGTCACTCAGGACTATGACTGATGAAATCAAATATAGCCCAGGAGCTCACATGCTCAGATATGCTTCCGTCTGTCGTTGCTCACTAATGAAAATAGCTCCACACTTAACCAAAACAGCATCATGGTCTCTGAGCTGCTCATCCTGCACCTACCGGCTGATTAGATGTTTGTTCATCAGATGAATGAGCTACAGCTTATTAACGTTTGACAGCACCTGCTGGCTGTCTGAATGTGAGATCCTGCTCACAGATCGCTTGACAGCACTGCTCACTCCATCACTTAAACAGAACACCACTGACACAAACATGCATGGACGATGTGGATCTGGATTAATGAGCACAGGCGTGAGTGTATTTAGAACAGTGACTGTGGCGTCTGATGGGTTTGTGTGATTGACGGGGGGCCGGAGAAGACCCAGCGGGAGCCCCAGTCCTCACACTTGAGAACTCCAGCAGATGCTCCTATTTTGGTCTCTTATCACAGCGAGCGTGAGGCCCAGAGCAGAAGATGAACACCGTCTGCCCTACACAGTAGTAGTGTGTGTGTACTGGTATATATTTACATTTAAACATTTAGCAGATGCTTTTATCCAAAGCGACTTACCAAATGAGGACAATAGATGCAATCAAAATCAACAAAAGAGCAATGATACGCAAGTGCTCTCAGTTAGCTTAACGCAGTACACATTGCAAGTTTTTTAAAATCATATAATAAATAAAAAAAAAACAGATAGAATAGAAAAGGAATAGAGCAAGCTAGTGTTAGTGGCCTTTTTTGAGATAGAATACAAAAAGATTAGAAAAGCAAGTTTTAGTTTTTTTAAAGAAAACAAGCAGTTAGTAAATGAATAGAGTGCAAGCCTAAAAGAGGCACTTTTAAAAAAAATAAAGAATAGAATTAGAATAGAGAGTGCTAGAGTTAGAGGGTCAAATAAAGATGGAAGAGATGTGTTTTTAGCCGATTCTTGAAGATGGTTAAGGACTCAGCTGCTGGGATTGAGTTGGGCAGGTCATTCCTCCAGGAGGGAACAGTTAATGTAAAAGTCTGTGAAAGTGATTTTGTGCTTCTTTGGGATGAACAATAATACGCCGTTCACTTGCAGAACACAAGCTTTTAGAGGCACATAACTCTGAAGTAATGAATTCAGGTAAAGGGGTGGTTTTGTAGGCAAACATTAATGCCCTGAATTTTATGCAAGCAGCTATCGGTAGCCAGTGCAAATTGATGAACAGAGGTGTGACGTGCATTCTTTTTGGCTCATTAAAAATTAATCTTGCTGCTGCGTTCTGGATTAATTGTAAAGGTTTGATAGAACTAGTCCAATAGTCCAG
>NW_015506619.1:116146-119369 GCF_001515645.1 Sinocyclocheilus grahami
CTGACATGAGGATCTGGTGGTTAACCGTGTCAAAAGCAGCGGACAGATCCAGCAAGATAAGTATTGAAGATCTGGAATCCGCTCTTGCCAGTCTTAGGGCTTCAACAGCTGAGAGCAAGGCAGTCTCGGTCGAATGTCCACTTCTGAAACCAGACTGGTTGCTACAACGTCAACATGGTTTATGAGGACACTTCCTGTGTCCTCGTAAAACAAAAGGCTTAAAAAACATACAAAATGTTTTATGTGTTTTATGACATTCAAAAATTGCCAGTAGTTTTCTGTAAGGGGTAGGTTTAGGGGTAGGGTTGGTGTAGGGCGATAGAAGTATGTGTGTGTGTGTGTGAGTGAATGTGTAAGTGTGTGTGTGAGTGTGTGTGTGTGTGTGTGTGTGTGTGTGTGTGTGAATGAATGTGTAAGTGTGTGTGTGTGTGTGTGTGTGTAAGTGTGTGTGTGAGTGACAGGCACAGCAGCACTCAGTAACACAAGAGCACCTGCATGCTATCTGAGCTGGCAGAACGATGCAGATGTTTATGAGATGTGCTGCACACTGCCTCACTAGTGTGCTATAAAGTATTATACAAACTGCTCAAGACAAATCACCAGCATTCATAGATCAGACTGTACATGTGCATATTACTGCACACACATGGATGGCATGCGCACGTATCTGAAAAATGACCTGTGAGATATACATATGTGTAGCACATGTAGGATATATTTACATTTATATATAGTTCCGTCTACACAGCACAACATACTACACCAAACACATAGCCTATACACAGCTTCACAGAACTTCTCTTTCTTTCTTTCATTTATTTAATATCAAACAAATAATACAATAGAGAGAAAGAATAACCATCAGGAGAATATGATATTCACAAATATCAGTGCTGTTCAGATTATATGAGCGTCCTGCTAGGTTTCAGTACGTACAGAAAACATCATCGTGTGTGTGTGTGTATGTGTGTGTGTGTGTGTGTGTGAGTGTGAGTGTGAGTGTGTGTATGTGTGTGTGTGTGTGTGTGTGAGTGTGTGTGTTGTGTGAGAGTGTGTGTGTGCGTGTGAATGCGTGTGTGTGTGTGAGAGTGTGTGTGTGTGTGTGTGTGTGTGTGTGAGTGTGTGTGTGTGTGTGTATGTGTGTATGTGTGTATCACACATACACACTCACACACACGCATTCACACGCACACACATAATGTTATCGTGTGAGTATTAGTCGGTGTTATCGTGTGAGTATGAGACGGTGTTATCGTGCGAGTATGAGTCGGTGTTATCGTGTGAGTATGAGTCGGTGTTATCGTGCGAGTATGAGACGGTGTTATCGTGCGAGTATGAGACGGTGTTATCGTGCGAGTATGAGTCGGTGTTATCGTGTGAGTATTAGTCGGAGTATTAATCGTGTGAGTATTAGAGTATGAGACGGTGTTTTCGTGTGAGTATTAGTCGTGTGAGTATGAGACGGTGTTATCGTGTGAGTATGACACGGTGTTATCGTGCGAGTATGAGACGGTGTTATCGTGCGAGTATGAGACGGTGTTATCGTGTGAGTATTAGTCGGAGTATTAATCGTGTGAGTATTAGAGTATGAGACGGTGTTTTCGTGTGAGTATTAGTCGTGTGAGTATGAGACGGTGTTATCGTGTGAGTATGACACGGTGTTATCGTGTGAGACAACTAGTGCTCCACAGACGACTGAGGTGACTAGTGCTCTAACTGAGGTGACTAGTGCTCTAACTGAGGTGACTAGTGCTCTGTGTGTGTGTGAGAGTGTGCGTGTGTGTGAGTGTGAGTGTGTGCGTGTGAATGCGTGTGTGTGAGTGTGTATGTGGGAGAGTGTGTGTGTGTGTGTGTGTGAGAGAGAGAGTGTGTGTGTGTGTGTGAGAGAGTGTGTGTGTGTGTGTGTGTGTGAGTGTGCGTGTGAGTGTGTGTGTGTGTGTGAGTGTGCGTGTGAGTGTGTGTGTGTGTGTGAGTGTGCGTGTGAGTGTGTGTGTTTACTGTGGTGGATTTCTGTGATGATGAGGTTAAACTCTAACATAAAGCACATCACAAAGAGCAAGCATGAGAAAAGAGGCGCGGACGAACCGATATAGGCGGGGCTTAGCGCGCTTCTGCTTCTCGATTGGCCACTCGTTACATCACTCAACCAGTGGTGTTTACTGATTGGTCAAGGAATTCTAGTCAGTATTCCGCTTAGTCACTTTGGCGGAGTCTGCGAAGTTGAGCTGCGTCGAGGCTCTGCTGCGGAAAACGGTCAGCCCTCAGCCGCAACACTCGAGTCTGGAGCACCAAGAGCAGATTCCAGATGGAAGAAGCAGATAACGTTTCCTCCACTGCACCCGATGGAGCTCCGCGCGGTATCATCATGAATGCAGCCGCTGCAGCCGCTCGGACACCGGCAGACGTTTTTATGCGCAGCGCGGAGGAGCATCCACCGGGGCTCAACAACCTCACTAACCTCACTACTGCACAGACAACTAGTGCTCCACAGACGACTGAGGTGACTAGTGCTCTAACTGAGGTGACTAGTGCTCTAACTGTTAACTGTCTAACTATTAGTGCTCCACAGATTACTGAGGCAACTAGTGCTTCACAGAAAACTGAGGTAACTAGTACTGCACAGATTACTGAGGTAACTAGTACTGCACAGATTACTGAGGTAACTAGTGCTTCACAGAAAATTGAGGTGACTAGTAACGTTACTCCTGGGATGACTGAAGAAGCTATTACTCCACAAAGATCTGAAGACGCCAGTGCTCCACAGATAAGTGAAGAAAGCTTGACTACACAGATAGCTGAAATCAGCAGCACTTGGCTGATAACTGAGGAAACTAGTCCTCCAGAGCCAGCAGAAGAAAGCTGTGCTCCAGCTGCTAGCGAAGAGCCCCCAGAGCCCGCTGGAGCACCATCCTCCTCCTCCTCGGAGCCGGAGCCGGAGCTGAGGGAGGAAAGCCTGACTGCGGAGCAGGAGGAGGCCCCCCGAGCATCTCGCTCCGAGCACCGAGAGCCGTCACCGTCCCGTGAGTATCCGTGATGCGGTTTCTCTGGATCACATCGATCAGATACAGCGCATCTCTGTGTTCGCTGGCGCTAATGACACGGTGTTATCGTGCGAGTATGACACGGTGTTATCGTGCGAGTATGAGACGGTGTTATCGTGCGAGTATGAGACGGTGTTATCGTGCGAGTATGAGTCGGTGTTATCGTGTGAGTATGAGACGGT
>NW_015506619.1:119528-120843 GCF_001515645.1 Sinocyclocheilus grahami
GTGTTATCGTGCGAGTATGAGACGGTGTTATCGTGCGAGTATGAGACTGTGTTATCGTGCGAGTATGAGACTGTGTTATCGTGTGAGTATTAGACGGTGTTATCGTGTGAGTATTAGACTGTGTTATCGTGCGAGTATTAGTCTGTGTTATCGTGCGAGTATGAGACGTGTTATCGTGCGAGTATGAGACGGTGTTATCGTGCGAGTATTAGTCTGTTATCGTGCGAGTATGAGACGGTGGTATCGTGTGAGTATTAGTCTGTGTTATCGTGTGAGTATGAGATGGTGTTATCGTGCGAGTATGAGTCGGTGTTATCGTGTGAGTATTAGTCGGGAGTATTAATCGTGTGAGTATTAGAGTATGAGACGTGTTTTCGTGTGAGTATTAGTCGTGTGAGTATGAGACGGTGTTATCGTGCGAGTATGACACGGTGTTATCGTGTGAGTATTAGTCGGTGTTATCGTGCGAGTATTAGTCTGTGTTATCGTGCGAGTATGACACGGTGTTATCGTGCGAGTATTAGTCGGTGTTATCGTGCGAGTATGAGACGGTGTTATCGTGTGAGTATTAGTCGGTGTTATCGTGTGAGTATGAGTCGTGTTATCGTGTGAGTATGAGACGGTGTTATCGTGTGAGTATTAATTATCTGCATAATTAAGGGCGTGGCCACTTGAGTGACAGGTGGATTACCGCTGCTGTCACCGGCGTCGAGCTTGGTGGGCGTGGTTTCAGCAACCAGCTCACGCCTCTTTGCCCATCTTCGATTATCCGGGAGAAATGGCGATGGCCGGCTCCGCCCACTTTAGGCTTCAAAACCGCTCTTCGGAAACCTACGGGTGACGTCACGGACACTACGTCCATGTTTTTATACAGTCTATGGTTTATACCAGCCAGCCGCGGCACGTTTCTGACACGACTCTCCGCGTTGCTTTGCTAAAAATAGTCTTTTGTGAGTTGTCACAGCGTGGAGGACGGAACAAAACCTCGTCGGAGCCGTAATGGATAACGGTAACATAATACGCTGATCGTGGGCTGCTCTTAAATTAACATTTATTTATAAAACAAAATATCTTCTTTGGCCATATTAGCCTACACAATAGCATTAACACAGGCTTTTCTCCTTTCAAACTTTATCTGGAATGTCACCGTTTCTCTCAATGCAACTTCCCGATCAGGAGAACACACACACGCACACTCACTCTCTCTCTCTCACACACACACACACACACACACACACACACACACACACACACACACACACACACACACACACACACACACAACCACAACCCCACAACACCACACCCCCCAACC